>NW_022156722.1:0-173033 GCF_004355905.1 Pyricularia grisea | reverse complement strand
GGGGGGGGGAGAAAAAAAGGCCGGGCTGGAAGAACAAGTTCTTGTGTAATGCCTCAAGTGGCAAAAGCCACAATCCCCCTCGCTGACTAAAGGCTTAGCCACCGAACTAGTCGTCCGCTAGCCGCCCTGGGCCCTGATAACCGTTGCAGACGAGGCCTGAGACGCACTAACGAGCCATCCGTTGGGGGGATGGGACGCACAGGTACTGTTGGCGCAAATTCAACACCTCCTGCAGAACTGCACCGACTCGGATTTCGGCTCAAGGCATTTGCGCCGAACACCTTGGAGGGGGGTTGGTATCCATGGAACTTTTTAATAACGAATTCTCAGCAAAAGAAACACCGGGAGGTTAGAAGAAACTTTGGTTTGATTAGCCCATCAAACCAGGTAAGAAAAAAAAAGAGTAGTTAATATCGTAAATTTTCCATTAAATGGCATAAGTGTTTTCATGACAGCAGAGATGCAATGTCGAGGCGCTCCGATGGCCTCCTCGTGCCTCTGCTCGTTCTCCCTTCTGTCGACTGTTGCTGCTGCTGTACCGCTAGACCACGAACCTCCCCTTGAGGAGGAGGAAGATGCTGTAGACCACCTCCTCCATCCCATCCGCTTTCGCCAGGAGGGCGATGTTGGGATGGAGGCTGCAAAGTTGAAGTGACAAGACCACCACTACTGTCCGTCCTGCCAGCAATGACGGCAGCATACACTTCCAGCGGATCCATTCCCTCTCGTAACCTCTGAAACACCTCTTCTGTCTCCTGCCACGGTCGCGTCGCCATGAAGCCAATCACCTGGCGCAGTTCTTGGTTCTCCTTCAGGAGCTCGATGTTGCGCCGCTTGACGGTAAGCGAGGGCGTGATGTCGGGGTCGGCGTCGTACTCGCAGCTAACATCGTTGTCGCTGCATCGTCTGCATCTTGGTCGAGTTCCAGTGCACTGTGAGTCGGGGGAGAGCAGGAGATTATCACGTCGTCGTCGGTCAGCATTCGATTAAGTTGACAGGCGAGGCTTGAAATGGACTTGTGCAGGTTGATGTGCCGTCTTGGAAAGGCCTATTTAAACACCTGTTCAATGACGAGAGGAAAATAGTTGGCAATGCTTGCCGCGCATTGAAATGTTCGTTCCCGGAGTGAGCTCCATGGGCTCCTAAAGAAACCCCTTTGAAAAATTGGAATGTTTTGTCGGCCGACAAGAGTGTATGGAAATATATTGACGAAGAAGACGTTAATTTTTTTCTAACCTTTGCTTTGCTTCTTCGACACCTCAGACACGCAGACAGCGTTCGGTTCTGCGTCCTGACGGGGGCGCTGGAAGATGATGCTAGAATCGGCGACAGGCTCACGCTGGAAGCTGAACCCTCCCTAACAGCGTCCGCCTCGTTAGCCTGCAGTGCCGTCGACTCATCCAGTGGACGGAGGGCGCGGAACCTGCCGGAACCTGACATCCGACAGAGTCCGTGTGTTTCCCCCAAGAGGCCTCCCTTGTGGGTGTGGCCTTTTGGATTATTGAAGGAAATAGGTAAGACCCCGAGCCCGGAATGGAGGTTGAAAGGATTGGTGGGTGGGTGATGCAAGGTGAGCGTACAGCCCTGATCTGATTTTAGGTCACCAAAGTGCACCCAATGGGTATCGAGCACTGGATTCTTGGGTAGTAGGGAAAAGAAAGTAAAAGGAGATGATGGTTTGGTACCGGGGCATAACATTAATTGGACTCATCGGGCAGAGGGCCCGTCCAATACCCACAGTCTAAGACGATGGACTTATATTTGATCTCTCGCGACGGCTTGCCACAGGGACGAGAGCGAGACCGGTAGATGGTCTAAAGGACCCCAGCAAAAACCCGGAGATACCTCCGGTTGCTCCCTTTTCATTGGCCAGTGAAAACGATCCTAGGACCTGCAAGGTGCCTGGCTCGTTTGCGCCTGGATCTGGACGCAATGAATCGACTATTGCTTCAGCACGCCAAGAGGAAGTGAGTAGGGGGCGAAACTCCAGGTGGTATGGAGAGAGTGGGTTTAAAGGCTTAAAATATTTGGGGGTTATGGAAAGGGATGTGACTTTTGCTACCTGAGAGCACGAACAGGATAAGGATATCAATCAGTATCATCGAGGCAAATGTTTTTGGAAGGAGGACGTGGCCCTGCCTGGGGGTTCCGCCAACGTGGAAACCTCTAATATTCGAAGCCCTGCAGGGGTACCAAGAGGCAAGGCTCTTATCCCCTGGAGGACTACAGGACCCTCAAAAGCGTGATGCACCAGAGTACCTGGGGCCAATGATATTATCAGAAAGTGAAATGTGTGTACCTAGCAAAAAATATGTTATCGGAGGGATGGAGGCGAATGCATGCAACGACGGACTTTGGCATTAGTCTCTCGCTTATTAACAGGAGCTCATAGGGCTGGACCCAGAAGCAGAAGTGAAGGAAGGACAGGGATGTGACGCCAGATCCTATGCTTTCGTCGGAGCATCGACCGGCTCCCCGATGGTCAATTTCGGGGTCTGTGGCTTGGTACTGTTGATCTTATTCTATTCGGAAGGGTAAAACGGCAGTGTGTGAGGGGGGAAAACCGGATACCCAACATTGCTATTGGACAGACAAGTCTCGTGGGACAGGCTTCATGTGGCAATGTCCAGATCTGGTCTGTTTCAAGGCACCAGTCGGAATATGCCGACGCAAATAAGCCGGGATTTGGAGGTAGAGCAACAGGGGCAAGACCAACAGAGCATAGTATGTAAAAGGAGATAAAAAAAAAAAAAAAGAGCACCCATCTGGGGTTGTCTGTGGACCAAAGGTGGCTTGGGCGGGTCCCTATCACGTTGAATTGAAGAATCCTTTCAGTGCTTGGCTTACTTGGGTAACCTCAGTTTGCAAAAAGCCTGTCAATTGAGTGGCAACAAAAAACATCAGGATATTACCCGACTTGCCGGCGAGGTGCGTGGCGACATAGATCGATGTCGCCAAGATGTCAAAAGTGTGGGGGGACGTACAAAAAAAAAAAAAAAAAAAAAAAAAAAAAGTCCCGAGTCCTGTGATTAACCGATTCAATGTCTTCCACAAAACTTGAGGCAATTGACACATTGGGACAGGTCGTTGGCGTGGCCTGTTAGTAATGTACACCCACCCTTATTGCAAGCGTACCTTCCCTAGGTACCTGACTTAGGAAACAAAACAATTGAGGCAATTCAGCGCGGAACGCGGTCAAATTCCCGCACAGGAACCCCATCTTGTCTGTGGACGTGGCAAAGTTCAATAAAATGAGCCAGGATAGCGTAACAGAGCAAGCTGCGGGGGCGGCCGAGGACGACGGGAAAACAAGAGCTCCAGACGTTACAGTGACGATGATCTTTTACTTCGCTTCTAAGGCGCAGATGACGAGCATGGGTTGGACGACGATCACAAGCTTGTGTGTCAATTGTGCAGGTCCCCGTCCGCCGGGAACCGTACCGAGGGGTACGACGATCTTGAACTTTTTGGATATCTTGAAATCGAGATTAATGGCCGGCGCCGTGATTCAAATAAAAAGTCCGGAGCGGGCAACAGAAGTTATGGGAGGAGATGCATGCAGTAAAGGTACCTAGCTTGGTAGCCGCCCAGGCACCTAAGGTAAGGTAGCTTGGTAGGTAGGTAAGGTAAGGTAGGTTTCGGGAGAGAAACCAGATCAGTAGTAGTTGCCAAGAACTAGTCGGGTCTGTCGGCGACTCGGCGGTTTTCCCTTCGACCCGTTAATGATTTTCTCTGGGTGGAAAACTGGATCTGTCACGTGCCCCCACTGTTGCTTCACGGGTCAAAACCCGTGTTACTGTACGGAGTTAGTAGCCCCTGTGCTCAAATCCCGATCAACAAACAGATAGATTGCCTCGTGTGTCCTGCCTGCCGATCAATAAATTCAAGAGGTGGAAGCAGACAGAAGGACTTGATTTGGAGGATTCGTCCTCTCCACAGCGAAGATAGACAGACATGTACCGTAATGTTCGAACAGCCCGTGGTCCACCTATACCCTACTAAGCTACATACTTACCTACCTACCTACCTAGATACCGATGCTGTCGCTCCACCGTCAGTATTATGAAGCATCAACACAACATCGCTGAAGATTGTTGATGCCAGTGACTACGTGGTAGTAACACATCTGAGCAAGTAATGATTTGTAAGTTGAAGTGGGTCGCCAAACCCGCCGGGGTACCGTCGAAAACATAAGGACCCATAGACTTACCTATTTTCCATATAGCCTGCAAGACACCTGCAAGGGCACCTCAAAACCCCATCGAGACACACAAATCTTGCGATGATGACTGCACTGTATGGGTGTCGTACATGGGCACCAGTCCTGCCAACAAATTGACCTGTCCACCGTTGTCCGTTACGCACTATACATAATTCTCTGTGGGACTTTCCGAGCGATTTAGAAAGGATGTATGTTTTGCAGGGGGATCTTTTTGTTCGCGGGCGCGGATTGGGCAGTCCTCCTGGCATCGGCTTTTCCTCAAGTGTCTGTCATACATAGGGTAGCGGGGTTTCCAGCCAAACTTTACTGAATGCCATATATTTGTTCGACCAAAAACGAAGTCCATGCGCTTTCTTGTAATAGAGGGACCGAGCTCAGTGAAATGGATTGGATGAGTTGGAATTAAACATGAGGCATGTCCGAGGTGCCGGTAGAAAAGTCTGAGTAGGAATCCAAGACAAGCGCGCTTCTACGAATAAAGTTGCAGCATATACACGCACCGACCAATCCATGGGGATTTCGATCACGCCCGGAGTTTAAATTGATAATAATTGCACCGTAATTCCTAGAAGTGGTACCTCAGGTGGCTTGCCCGCTAGGTGCTGTCGCGTGTTACTAATGTAGGCACAAAATTAGTCGTCAACTAACTGCAGATGCCAGGAAAAAAAAGAAGAAGATAAAAAACAACAAAAAAAAAAAAAAAAAAACAGTCCAGTGTATTAATGCCTGGAGAGGGAAACGAAGCGAAAACAACAAGTGACTGCGTGGTGTTGTCGAGATGTGAACAGAAGCAAAGAATGGGATGGCTGCTGGCTGCAATTGCAATGTGCCAAAACCCACCGAGTCAGGTTGCTCAGGTTGGTAATCAGTGGAATTCCGCCTGCAGGCTGCAGGCTCCATGCGACAGTTGATTGCTTGGTAATCAGACATGGATCAGCTAGCTGAAAGCAGGTAATCATAAGGCTGGCGGTGACAAGGGTCCATCATAATTGGCCCGATGTCCGAGAGGTGCTCAGCGCTCTACGCAGGCCTGACAGGGCCAAGCGCGAGTCGCTTTAGCGTCAGGTCAGATTCCACCAAAGAAGGTCCTCCACCACCTTCTTTATATTAATGTTGCTGGCATATTCCACCCTGTCATCTGGTTGACGCCATTTCATCCCAAGTTTATATCATCTCTATTCGTCAATCACCTCTTCAGGGTCGCAACGTGCATCATCTGATTTCAACCCTATTGTAGGCTGGCTGTATCTGCAGTTTTCCCGCCATTCAACATGCCATCAGACGAGGGCAATACTACTTCCCAACCCCCGCCATACACGGCATCCACCGCAATCAACCAGACCATCGGCGTGGAAGTCCCTTCGCTCGCTGCGGTCCCATCCGCAACCTCAACCAATCATGGCGATGGCAACGTCCAAAATGGCAAGAGTAAATACCCTCCGGTGTCTTCCATTCCCCACACCACCCGCTCTCGCTTAGCCGCCGCCTCTCCCCAAAACATCCCGACGACATACATACCCGCCGCCACCTTCTCGGTTGACTCGTCCCCCGAGGCCGACGCCGCCGCCGCTGCCGACACGGTCCTCTACCTGGCCTATGGTAGCAACCTGTGCGCCCAGACCTTCCTTGGCGTGCGCGGGATCCGACCGCTGTCGCGCGCCAATGTCACCGCGCCTTCGCTCCGCCTCGTTTTTGACCTGCCGGGCGTGCCCTACGTCGAGCCATGCTTTGCCAACACGGCCCCGAGGAAGCTGCCCAAGGTGCCCGGCGGAGACAAGCCGCCGATTCCCATCCCGGAGATACCGCCACGAAGTAGCCGCTTCGAAACCAACAGCCACGGCGACCCCGTCTGGGACAAGGGTCTGATTGGCGTCGTGTACGAGGTCACACGGGAGGACTACGCCAAGATCGTGGCTACCGAGGGCGGCGGTTCGTCTTACCAGGATATACTGGTCCCCTGCCTCGAGCTTCCGCCGTCCATCTCCGTGCCCGAAAAGCCGTCTCCGATCCCAGAGCTGCCCAAGCCGTTCCTGGCACACACGCTCTTCGTCCCACCAAAGATCCCCGTCGGCGGGGACGGTGAGCAAGATCCCGACCAGCCCAAAAAGCCAGAGGTGCCCTGGTACGCGCGGTTCCTGGGCCAACGCCGCCGCCCTGACCCGGACTACGCCCAGCCGAGCCTGCGGTACCTGAACCTGCTGCGCGAGGGCGCACGGGAGCACGACCTGCCCGCCGACTACCAGGCGTGGCTGGCCGAGCTGCACCACTACGCCGTAACGACGACTCGCCAGAGGATCGGACAGTGGGTGCTGAAGCTGACGTTGTACCCAGTGCTGGTGCTGACCTTTGGGCTCGGACGGCTGTTTTCCGACGAACGAGGAATTCAACCGTTGTGGCTGCAGGTCTGGACGGGCATGGTATTTGTTGCGACTTGGAAGGTGTACGACGCCGTGCTGCAGCCGTTGTTTGGAGATGGCGAGCGGACGATGGTAAAGGAGGAGGATGTAAGATGGAAGCAAGGCTGGAATGGGGTGGTGGAGAAGTCTAGGAGGAAACTGAGCATCAATCATCCAATTGAGGCTGACGAGGAGAAGAGACCTTTGTTGAAGATTATAAGGTGAGGGGGGCTTATTCCTTAAAATGTGTTGGTTAATGTTTACAAGAAAGTCGGTGTTTTGACGATGACTACAAGTTATCTTCAATGCAATTAGTGTTCCTGAATCCACGATATTGTCAAACAAGCTTCAATCCTGCTCCCGTCGTCAGGTTCCTTGCCGTGAGTCGTTTTCATTGCGTGCGCAGTGATCCATTAATTGATAATGTCGAAAGGACGATAGGATACTGTTCTCTCAACTGGCGAGAAGACCAGAATATTTACATCTCAGTTTCAAGAAGCTGCCGTAGCAGGAAATGGCCGTAATCTTCATCGTCGTCACCGCGTGACGTTTCTCGACTGACGCATACCCATTTCCTTCTTTGCACCCCGGGTATGCCCAGAAATACAATAACAAAAAAACCAGAATGGGGGGGTTTCCTTTTTTTTTTTTTTTAAAGTCACAACACCAACACACCAAAATGTCCATCCATTTTTTTTTTTTTAAAAAAAAAAAAAAAAAAAAAAAAAAAAAGCCCAAAAAGGCGGTTCCACAAGGCGATTTGTTTCACGTAGAGATGACATGGGAAAGAGCTATCACGGATTCGAAGAGGGTTTAGAGCCAAAGTACCTAAGGATTGGGACTGCTGATGACCAGAAAGGGGAGACATGGGGATATCCAGGGGATTCTGGATGACGGGAGGTCATGTTCACATGGAAATTGGGGACCCAAAAGGTGGTTGAGACTTATGGGTACTTGGTTGCTTCATACTACCTAGGGGTTGGTGTGTGGCAAATATCAACAATGGTGAAAGAAAGTCGAAAATTTCAAGAAACAGTCGAATCTAGATCACATGGGGAAGCTTGAACATTATCATAAGCCCGGTCTACTAAAAGGCCCCTCGATGAATCTCATTGTCGACCATAGATACTCAACTTATAGGAGCAGACTACCATTTTCTATTCAACCTGGCTCACTTCGATATCCTACTAACACATGTCACAACATAATAGATAGACCAAACAACTTCCGGGCTGCTATTTATCATCAACATTTCGCTATTGCTGCATTAACGTCTAACAACTAACTACCTTACTCAGAAAGTAGATCCAAGATCGCTGGCACAATTAGCATTGCTAATCATTAGAGCCCCATCGGCTGCAACATCTTCTCCATGCAGCTTGTACACCACACTGTTTGACATGTGTTAACATCATCTTGTGTAAATAACTTATTTGCTTCCCGTTTTCTCAATGGTGTGTTTTTGTCGAATCACGAGCTTGGGAAGGTCATCAACCTTAGCTTTGCCTTCGAGGATTTCTTCGGCATCAAATCATGTTAGTAATATGTCTCATAGTCATCTCAAAACATCAGCATGAATCAATAACTCACCATTGACCGTGGTGAACAGGGGATAGTCACCCTCCCTGCCACGCGCCTTCAATAGGCTGTTTACTTCTTTAGCAGTAGATGTACCCTGCAGTTTCTGTCCATTAAGTTCCTTCTCCTCGATCTCGGCAACGGATACATTTCGCTTGACTGCCATGCTCGCGCAACGGAAGTTCCTTCCACTGATACATGATGTGATGACATCAGCCACGCCGGCACTCTCGAGCAGGATCGTGAACGGATCGACCGACTCTCCGAAGAACTCGCGAGCGAACTTGAGCATTTCTGCAAGCCCAACTCGGATCACTGCCGACTGCACGTTGGAACCCCAGCCCTTGCCGTCGACAAATCCAGCAGCGAGGGCCACAATGTTCTTCAAAGCACCGCTGAGTGACACGCCGGCCACGTCTGACACCATCGAAACGGAAAAGTACGGACGGTCGAAAAGAATTTGCAATGTCTCGTGATCAAGTGGCGGGTACGACTCAGGAACGGGCGTCAGTTTTGCCTTCGTCCTGCGGCCCCTATCATTCCCGTTAGAGTCGGCCGAAGTCACGGTCAAGTCAGGAAGCTTGTTTGCGCTGGTGGAATCGTAGTTGGGCGACCGGTCGCGGGGAGTAGCCGCGCGGCTGCTATCAATGGGCGGCGGGTCGTAGGCGATTGTAGTCTCGCTAACGCCTTCCTCTGCGGCGATCTGAGACGCCACGTTGGCTCCGGAGAGTGCACCACAGTAGATGCCCAATTTCTCGCCGATCACCTCGCAGAAGAGGTTGATGCCAGAGCCTGAAACGTCCACGCCCTTGATGCAAGATATTCCTCGGGCGAATGGTACAATGTGACCATTGAGCTGCTGGCAAACCTTGCTAAGGAACTCATGTGGCAAGTTGAACACGAGGACCGACGAGTCGCGGACAGCATCGGTGAGCGAGGGATTGGCAATGATGTTGGATGGCAGTTTGACACCAGGGAGGTACTTGACGTTTTCGTGATGTTTGTTGATCACCTCTGTGAGCTTTTGCGGCTCATCACTTTCGTAGAAATCCCGATCCTTTGGGATTGTAACCTTCTCCTCAAACACCCACATCTGCACATCTTCTTCGAAAACATCCTTGTGTTCTCTTGTGCTCTCGGCCACGATCTTGGCAATGGTGGAGCCCCAGTTTCCCGATCCGATGACGGTAACCTTGTGTTTCTTCTCGTAGCTCCCGAGTGAAGCCATGGTTGCGGTAGTTCTCAGAGCGGAGACGGAGGCAGAAGGAGATAAGACGGGGAGCTGCCTTCTGAGAGGGATATTCCTGGTCGGTAAACTTTTGGGGCAACAGATCAATACAGGAACCTGAAGACAATGGCGCAAGCCTGTTTGAATGGCTGGAACGAATGCAGTCCGGAGAGAAAGCATACAGGTAGTGTTTGAGCTTGAGAAGATAAGAGGTGGGACACGAGATAATGCTCTTAATACGGGAGTTTCCTGCTTTTGTACAAGCTCGTGTGTGTCGTTGACCGAGGCTGTTGCGAGGGTCCGGTTTAATCGTTCTAGACTGAGAGGCTAGGTATACTATTCTGGGTGGCGCCGAGGGGCTTCAGCTCGTGACAGTTCTGAGCTAGATGGATGTGAAGGACACAAGGCTGAACATAGGTACGTTGGGATTGGATTGCTTCTAGGTTGAACATGGGAGTCTAAAAAAAAAGATGAATGCGGGGCTTAGATAAACGTTGGGGGGCAGGCGCAAGTGATGTAATGCAGCATGGACATGAATGAATTCCTTGTGCAGTAGCAGTTTTCTCCACCGCCTGCCGCAACGGTCATCCACAGGAGTGTGCGTGTGTGGCACCTCACATTTCGGCCGCGCCGTAATACTAGCCCAGGACGGGCTCATACTACGTAGTACAGGGCTTTCGTAGTGGGGCCAACGCAAGGTACCGAGGTGCGAGCCCAGATCTGCTTGCTCGTGCAAGTAGCTTGGCACTAAATACTACCAGATGTGAGCGCGACATTTCGGAAAGTTCCTCGGCGGATCCCACTTAGCAAGCAATGAATGGATGTTCGTCTCTTCGCTTCGAGGTTCAATCCACGCAACCACGCCCCATCACGACTTTTTTTTTCTTTGTCCACTTGCCGCGGCCCCTGTCTTGCCGCGGCATGCATACCTGCCCCGTTTCGGCTGATCTTCAATTAAATCCCTACCTTCTTGGTGAACCTATCGTAATAAGCTGCCTTTGACCTTACCTTGAGTAAGCACATCACTGCAACTGTGGAGCTTAGAGCTTCATGACATGATAAGCTGAAGGCGCCGCGTGTCATCCGATAATTCCATGTCATATGCTTGCCTTTCTAGGTATCCACGACCTGTCCGACCTGGGTGCATCCCGTGTTCGTACAGTCGTACTATCGGCCCGCACCCTTGCAGGCACATGTCTAAATGTGTTGATTGAGCAAGGGAACATCCGCCAGTGCCCACTAGAGCCTTATATTCACATGTCCTTTTTGCTCGCTTGAAAAATGACTCAGGTAGAGCTACTTGCTTGTCCAAGATAATAATGAGGTAAACAATCTTGCAAGCAGCAGATTAAAATATAGTCAGTCAATTCTCCTCCAACCTGTTAGGGCTGGTTAAGGTAAACACTCATTATGTTTAAATTAAAAAAAAATCATGCTGGGCGGGCCTGTACGGAGACCCCCACCACCAGTAGGTTGACGCTGTGAAGTACAATGCAGGTCAACCTAACCCCGAGCCGGCTTCTGGACCCCGAACTCGACTACCGACGTCGGCAATCCCCATATTCCCCTTGGAAAAGTTGAAAGAGACTAGTTACGCGCTTGACTTAATCTGGAATTTTGCTAGGGATAATATCAGGCTTAAGATCAAGCCAGGATTGGGACGGGAAGTATACCTATTTATGTAGGCCAGACATACAGCAGTCAGTTTTGCAGGTTTTCTTTTTCGGCTGGAAACTATTAGAGCGCTTGGATCTTATCAGACTGTAGCGGTCGTGAAGCTGGAGGACAAGATACAGAGGGCATTCGATATTGAGGAGGCTCGGATGGATACATAGGTATGGGTGGATGGTTACTCGGCAAGCGACTGCCATGAATAGAATTTTTTTTTTGTCTCTCACTTGTCACCTTGTTCTAGGTAGGTAAGGTAGGTAGTTACTATCTGGGTTTGTAAAGGAAAGTGGGATGGAAGAGGTTTTCAGTGAAAGAACAACAGTTTGCTGGTTCGTCAGAGTGTAATGAAACTTGGCAAGGTTGTTTGCTCAAACATTTATACAAATAAGAAACAGATGGTGCGCTCGGAAATCAATAGAATATGTTATTCTTGCAAAAGAGCTATTCGTTTTTATGGCAAGGGACCGATGTAGGTAGGTACCCATGTAGGTAGGTAAACACCTACATAGTAAGTGGCAACTCTATCCTGATTTTAAGCTATAAATAGCAAAAGTCCGGACGGTTCTTTTTTCTTTTTTCTTTCTTTTCTTTTTTAAACCACCGTCGACTCCAGCTGGGATCAGATATACAACTTCCTTCAGTCGGCTCGGATGCCTCCAGGCAAAGAGCTCAACCCTATGATTCCCCAGGCGAGTCAGTAATCCAGTAACCTAGCCTGCAGAATATCCCAGGGGCTCACTTACAACCCTCTGTGTCTTCAAATACGCTTTGTGATTTCTTGCACTGGATGCTAACCTCAGGCATCTGCCACTTGAGCTCTGGACACTTGTCCATGTGGCAGCGCGCATCGAGGGCTCTCTGAAGAGCATCGCCCTTCCAGCCGAAGAGGAAATCGCCATGCTGACCGTAGCCGACACTTTTTTTTCACACCAGACTTGTAAGTTCCAGACGCAGATCTCCTCACCCAATCACCTCCCCATACACAGACCCCAAAGGCTCACTCACCTGTCTCCAAAAGAGTACACAAACGGCTGGCTCCCATCCTCAGGCCACATATCCTTCCTGTTGAATTCCCGCGTATCCCATATGACCTCGTACATTACCTGAGGCAGCCTCACAGGATGGGAGGCGGGACAAGGACCGGTCGACTCAAAGGTTCCGCTGGATGGATACGCGACGTGGCTTCTGTGGTCATGACTATCGACGTTCTTGCCGTCCCAGCAGGTAGGAAACGTTATGGTTGACCGAATGCCTCCATGGCAGAACCCTCGGGGCAGTGCAGCCGTGTCATGCCCTGTGCAGGGCGCGCCACCAAACGGATTCTGGTCCAGGTTGTCGAGGCATCGGTGGCAGATCTGCCGCTGCTGACCTCGTGCTTCCCGCAGGTTCGGGTCGCCGGCGATCATGCGGAAGCCCTGTTGTTAATTACAAAGGTAGCCGATGTGAGCGTTTAGGCACAGTCACTCATACTCTAGCGCTGGACTAGACTGACAGGTTTGAAAGCCGTGACCTTGGTCCTCCCATCGTACGGCGGGATATAGTACACGGTGATGCCGCCTTCTCCCCTCAGACCCATGTTTGACAGCTGCGGCACTCGCTTGAAAGTTCCGTTCCTTGACCTGAAGAAGAGGTTCGCCGTCCAATAATTAGAAAAGTCTTCGCTAAAGGAGCACGTCGTGCAGGTCGACCTCTGAGCTGGGTCGTATTCCCCTGGGGACATCGTCGCATCGAAAGAGTTTCCACCGACGATCTGGCGAAGGTATGGGCTTTGCGCGACACCAGTATTGAGGATGGGGTCGAGACGTTCTATAGAAAGCTGGGAGCATTGGTAGCGCAGCATCTGCTGTGCCAGAACATGTTGCGTCAATACAATGAGGAGAGATATTGAAGTATACATATTGAATGGTGTGAATCAAGAGGCCAAACAGCTTCTAAGCAGCAACAGTAGAGGTCGTGAAAGGCTGAAACCCTCATGCGAATTGAAACAGAAATGTAGGTGCGACCATCTATCGCGTCACAACGCGTGATTAGACAGTTGAAGCAACCTCACGCACGTCCATATTCCAATTCGTGCAGAAAAAGAAGATCTGGCTTTTCCGCCCTGCACGATATGTTCCGGGCCCAGCAGCCCCGAAGCGGAACGGACATAGGAGATGCCGGGTAAAATGTTGCTCTTCTTGGCTGACTTGGCCTGGTTTGATTACGACGTTTCGCGCACGATACTGCGCGTGTACACATTGCGATTGAAGAGTTGGAATTGAGCATCACCAAAAACAACCCTAAATAAAGTAAACACTGTGCCTCTTTTTTATAGAATGGAAACAGTGAAAATCGTCAAATCCCCACGAGTCTAAAGTGTGAATTTCGAACTGAGCCACGCGGCTGCCTAATCCAGCGCGGAGGGACTATCGCCGAAGTACAGTGGGTTCACCATTGTGCGACGGAATCTAGAGAGAATGAGCGGCCTTGATGAGTTTTAGCATGGCGCAGATCACAGCGATAAGTGCATTTTATCACTTCACAAAAGTACTCGCAAATAGTACACTAGGCGAATGGTGTTAATGGCTGTCACAGTGAGATACAGACTCATTCTGCTTTTGAAGCAGAGACTGGGGAATAGCCTCCGGCGATTGCTTCATCCCATGCTTAATGCGCATGATGAGGTCACAGACGTTGTCGATGCGCATCAGAAATCCCTCTGGACGGTCGAAACTTAGCTGATTCTGACCCATAACCTGCAGGAGTCGATGTTTGCCCTGATGGTCGATGTCTGCAACGTGCCGGCTTATCGGTTGGTTCAACTGGGATGATTCCTTGCCAACATCAACAGCAGGGTTGTGTTTGCCCTCTGGGTCCAGAATACAGCAGTTCCACAAACCAGCTGATTGGGACAAAGCGCCGGCGGCGTCGGTTTTTGGGTCGTCACCCACCATAATCTTGATCCAGTCGAGCCATGGCTTGTTCGTGCGCATAGAGTCTATGATATCCACTCCGCCATTGTTGTGGTCGCTACTGGGCGACATCCATGTGGGTTGAAACGACTTCCCAAGAGACGATTCAAGGACCAGATCACCCATTTCCTGAGCAGAAACGAAAATTTCGGGCTTGGGTTTCTCGTGCCCGACATCATAAGACATCAAGGTAAAATCCAAGTCATATCGAGGAGCTTGAGACTGGGTAGTAGCTGTATGGAGACTTGCGGTCGCGTCCGAATCGGGCAGGTTAGGAGACCTGCGCACCGGGAATACAGTCTGTTTGCGTCGCCTGGAAGCCACGTCTTCTAGCGCTTCCACTGCATCTCTCTGTGAACCTGACCCGTGGAGCTGCCCCGTAGGTTCCTGATCACCCCTTGAACGCAGTACAGAGAGGTGGCCGTAACGCAAAGGGCCAACCCGCAAGCCCAAAGACTCCATGATGCCTAGAATGCGCTCGTCACAATTGGACACTAGTCCCACCACCAAATTCCAGTCTGCATGCTGTTGCCCATCCCAAAGCAATCGAAGCGTCTCTGGCAGGTTGGGCTCAATCAGCTCGTAGCCCTCGTTAGATGAAAAACGATGCAGTAGTCGAGGAGCAAGCTCTTTGGGGATATCTTGGCCCGGCTTGAGAAAGGGAGAAAAGGTGTTGGTGATGACATTCGTCCACCACCTGGTAGCGCCCAGATTGGTGACCTTGCCGTAATTCGGGTTCTTCTTTGTCTCCTGTTTGAAAGCGTTACGGAATGTGGCCTGCACCTGCGCCGGGGTGATGTCAGTCAGACCACATTGCTCTGCTACTTCGGCATATTGCTCCGCAACAGGTCGGCGGGGTCGGATCAGTGTGTCGAAGGCATCTAGGCACAGCAGGATATTGCGAGGTCCAGACTGTCTGACAAAATATTCAAACGGTGCCCGCTGTAGTGGCATATCGACAACTTCAGATGCCGCCTGTCAATCAATATACAAAAGAGCAGGAATAGTTGGAACTGCGCAAACCTACCACGGTACGGCTACTTCACAATCACGTGAATTGAATTTCCTTGATTGAGGACCGTTAAATCCAGCCCCTGGTTCGTGGTTTCGACTGGGGTACGACAATCCATGGGTTGCAACGACAGGGGTCGAGGACGCGCCATTGTTGGGAGAGACGGGGGTGGATATCCACGTCAGAGTCTTGACGTCATATTCGTCTCATCGAAGCTCCCGCATTCTCATTGTAGCTTCCGCCCTGGCAAGACCGAGTTCGTGCGAACAATCATACCTACCCAGATAATCTTGGGACTGTTTGGGCCGGTAAGGAGAGGCTACCATCGAAGCAGATGTACCTGTGTTATAACTACCTACCTACCTACCTTAGGTCAAAAAAATAGATTTTGTCCCAACTACTTGCTCCGGTCATTGGTTCGTATTCAATTGCAGGTACCAAAAAAGAATAAAACAAATAAAAAAAATCGAATTGGATGGGATGAGCGGGTAGCTCGGGATGCGCCGTTTAACACAGAGACGCGGGGCAAGCTTGGGGGGTCAGTGGGCCGCTGAGCTGAGAGCTATCAACTCACCGAGCTCGGCGCGAACCAGATATCATCGGTAGGGGTGGCCTTGCCGCATGTTAATCATGTTCTGATGATGCCAAAAACACTTCATTCATTGCAACCCCCTCATGGTCGCAATCGCGAACAAGGACCTCTCAGGAATCTCGGACAAAGCATGCAGGCCATGCACTCCTGAAGGCTGCCCCTTGTCTACCTGCAACTTGCAAAGGCTGTTGAACAAGCCGGTAAGGTAAGCCAAGGTCGCCAAGCCACCACTAGGTCACCGTCTTGTCGGGTCTACAACTCAATAACTTGCTGGTACCTACCTAGACGAGAAAGACGAGCTAAACTCTACCGGTTAGTGTGTGAAACCTTTCCGCCGCGGACTGGACAGGGTTATCAAGAGCAGTCAGGTAAGGTAGGTAGGTAGTTAGGAAAGGTACCTGCCTAGAATGATCAACAGCCTTTGATTCAGTCTTTGACTTGTCCATGGTGGGGTGGTTCACCTCGCATGCTGCAAGAGCCGTCGATGGAAGTTGAAAGAGAGAGGGAGTCCAAGAGGGCTACATGCGAAAAGAGCAAGAGAAAAAAAAAAAAAAAACAAGCGATCGGCGATTGAGAGTTCTGAGAGTGGATTCCATATGCCATGTGTCTGATAGTCCCAGCAACGTTGGTTGGCCCCTGGCGGGTTGAGAAAATTAGCTCCGGATGTGCAAGGAGCTAGCAAATCCAGCACGTATGGTGCTTCCTGCTTGTCGCACAAACCACGACTTGACGGCTCACGGGCACAAGTCGTGTCGCTCGAAACGACCTGCCAGTCGGTGAGGATGCCTGCTTCCCATCCATCCATCCAATCTCAATGATCCCGGCTCATTCGGAGCATGGAGCTACCCGATAGACAAGGCTACCTCGAGACTAGGTAGTTCTAGACCTAGCTCTGGTAGCTGCAAGCTATCTTGTTTTTTTATTTCTTAATGCGCCGTTTTGTGCCACCCCCATAAAACCTTCGAGTTCTGCTGCTTGCAGTTGCCTTTTCAGTGGATGTTTGCTCCTTCTGTGAATTTTGGCAGGCAATCCGCTTCGCATTGATCTTTTCCCCCTGATGTCTTGAGGCATTCTCTTGCGACATCGACGCGACGCTTACCATCAATCGCTGCACGGCCTCAACTTGCGACGACGTCAACGAAACCTAACCGCAAAGGACAAACGAATGCACCTTGGTCCGTCCAGGAACAGACTTTAGCCGAATGACCTGATTGATTCTGCAAACATATTTTTTTGTTGACTTTGGATCCGGCCTCGCTATTTCCCTCATTTTCACGGTTACTTTGCAACTCGCTACATTATTTTTACTTCTTTGCTGCCGCCAATAGTACTTGAGCCCGCGCTCAAACGTCTCGCAAACCTTGCAACACTTTGGCTCGCACCCACATGTGGAACCCGTTGAGGCGGGATTAGTGTTGGAGCTCCCCAAGGCCACTACTCCACCTACTGTATTTATATCTCCAGACGCGGGGCTCCATTCTTGCCCGCTTCTCTCTCCGACATGATACCAAGGACAATGATTTCCAACGAGGTGTACTACCTACCTCTCAACGACGATGGGTCGCCCCAAGTCCAGGGCGAGTACATTTACCTCGCGCCTAAGTCGAACGAGCCGTTTACCATCCGGTTTGCCATAGAGGGCACCTCGAGCATCTGTCGTCAAGGCAGCTTGTGGGTAAATATTCCGGAGCCTGGAGTGGAGTTTCGCAGAGATCAGTTCCGGGAGTTCAAGTAAGCAAGACACCTCTTCGTTCCGGGTCAATTAGTTATGCAACCATGTCAAGAAGCTGGCTGCGTTGCTTCTTTGTCGTCCAGGTCAAGGTGGAGTAGCCCAACGAGACTAAACTATCTTCCCACAGACTTGTGCCCGACTTCAATCGAACAATCGAAATCTCGATTCCTGTCCACCTGCCTGGCGCTTATGCCTTTTACACCACATTCGCCGAGCTTCCCAACCTCGAGCAGACTGCTGGTGCCGATTCCTCACCATCATCCAACGACAAGAAGAAGACACAGCTGTACTACATCGATGTCGCACCAAGGCTGCAGCTCGATGGGCGGCCACTGCCGTTGCCCGCCTTGTCCATCTTTTCGGTCATTAGCAAATTCATGGGCAAATACCCCAATGACTGGGAGCGCCACCTACGAGGAATTAGCGACCGCGGTTACAACATGATTCACTTCACACCTTTGCAGACGCGTGGAACGTCCAACTCACCATACAGTCTGTATGACCAGCTAAGCTGGGACCCGGAATGCTTCCCGGAGGGCGAGAAGGACATTAAGAAGCTTGTTGAAAGCCTGGAGAAGAACCATTCCCTGCTTAGCTTGACCGACATTGTCTTGAATCACACAGCTGACAACAGCGAATGGTTGCTGGAGCATCCCGAGGCTGGCTACAACTTGACAACGGCGCCATGGCTTGAGCTGCCCTTCCTCATTGACACCAAACTTCTCGAGCTTGGCTTCAATCTGGCTAAGCTAGGTCTACCAACAGATGTCAAGTCAGAGGCAGATGTTCTGGCCATCATGGATGCTGTCAAGAAGGATGTCATCAGCGCCATCCGTATGTGGGAGTACTATGTGGTAGACGTAGAATCCAACGCTGATGTCGCTGTGGAAGCTTGGGCTGCCGGAAAAGGCTCTTTCCCCGATGGATCCCTTGGGTCTGAGGGTCCTGCCGGGCTCAAATCCGCCAGCTTGGCAGAACGGGCACAGTACGTCATCAAGTATGGCCTTTCAGGAACCGACCGCATGGGCGAGCGGTTCAGGCGCAAGGTGGTGCCGGAAGTGGCTGCAGGCGTGCTAGATGCGTTGCTAGGGCGACCCGAGGGTCACCAAGGTCCAGACTCTGGTGCTGCCCGACAGAAGATGATCGAGATTCTCCAGGCCGTCAACGTACCTTTCTACGAAGAGTACGACAAGGACAGTGCCGAGATTCTTGAACAGACTTTCAATCGGATCAAGTACGTAC
This sequence comes from Pyricularia grisea, assembly GCF_004355905.1. Classification (NCBI taxonomy): domain Eukaryota; kingdom Fungi; phylum Ascomycota; class Sordariomycetes; order Magnaporthales; family Pyriculariaceae; genus Pyricularia; species Pyricularia grisea. The sequence continues at coordinate 154,409 of NW_022156722.1, read as the reverse complement.
GTTTGGACGAGCATGGCCCGAAGTTGGGACCGATAAACGAGGCAAACCCCCTAGTGGAGACTTACTTCACCCGTCTACCCCGAAATGACAAGACGGCCAAGCACAAGAAGGAGGACCTTGTCCTTGTCAACAACGGTTGGGTGTGGGGTGGAAATGCCCTCGTGGACAATGCAGGACCGGATTCGCGTGTGTACCTCCGTCGCGAGGTCATCGTTTGGGGCGATTGTGTGAAGCTGCGCTATGGCGCTGGTCCTGAAGACAGCCCATACCTATGGGATCGGATGACCAAGTACTCGCGGATGCTCGCCAAATACTTTGCTGGCTTCCGCATCGACAACGCGCATTCCACGCCTATCCACGTCGCTGAGCACATACTGGACGAGGCCAGGCGGGTCCGCCCTGACTTGTATGTGTGTGGTGAGCTGTTCACCGGAAGTGAAGAAATGGACTACGTCTTTGTGAAGCGACTAGGGTTGAGCTCATTGATCCGAGAAGCCATGCAGGCATGGAGCACTGGCGAGCTCAGCCGCCTTGTCCATCGCCATGGAGGTCGACCGATTGGTAGCTTCGAAGTGGACGAGGTCTCTAGGGGCGATGCCTCGCCGACCTCACCGCATCCCCAATCGCCACAGGTCAATGGTGGAACGACGGATGAAATGTGGTCCTCGCGGGAAATTATCCGCCGCATCAAACCATCCCCCGTGCAAGCTCTCTTCATGGACTGCACTCACGACAACGAGGTTCCGGCACAGAAGCGTGATGCAAGAGATACTCTGCCCAACGCTGCACTGGTCAGCATGTGTGCAAGTGCGACCGGTAGCGTCATGGGCTATGACGAGATCTACCCCAAGCTCGTCGACCTGGTCAATGAGACCCGCCTGTACACCTCCGAGTCGTCTGTCCGGGAAGTTAAGGTCGGAAGCGGCAAAGGTGGCATTGGTGGACTCAAAAAGCTGATGAACCAAATCCACACTCTGATGGGCAAGGACGGATATGACGAGACGCACATTCACCACGAGGATCAGTACATTACCGTGCACAGAGTTCACCCACAGTCGCGGAAGGGATACTTCCTCATTGCCCACACTGCCTATCCTGGATATGGCAATGGCAACGGTGCCTTCAACCCCGTTCATCTCACTGGAACCAAGGTCAGACATCTGGGCAGCTGGACACTCGAGGTGGACGACAGCGAGGAAGCGAGGAAGAATGTGCTCGAAGACAAGAAACATCTTCGCGGACTTCCTAGCCGTGTGATTGACCTTCCTGGCATTCGAATGGAAGTCAAGGGCAGTGACACAGTCATCACCGTCCGTGATCGTTTCCCCCCTGGCAGTATTGCCTTGTTCGAAACATACATCCCTGCCGCCGAGCACTCGGCCGGTCTGGACACTTATGTTACTTCGCACGCTCAGGATGCTTTTGCTGGACTTAACCTTATCGACATGAACTTTATGATGTACCGATGTGAGGCTGAAGAGCGCGACTGGAGTGGGGGAAGCGACGGCGTCTACGGTATACCCAGCCACGGAAACCTTGTATACGCCGGTCTACAGGGTTGGTGGAGTCTCCTCGAGGGTATAATCCGGGACAATAACCTCGCACACCCCTTGTGCCAGAACCTCCGCGAGGGCCAGTGGGCTTTGGATTACATCATCGGCCGACTCGAACGGGCCTCCAAGACGCCAGAGTTCTCACGACTCGAAAAGCCTACGCGATGGCTAAAGGACCGTTTTGATGCCATCCGTGGCATCCCAAGCTTCCTGCTCCCACGCTACTTTGCCCTGGTCATGCGTACGGCGTACATGGCCTGCTTTGAACGCAGTGTTTCGCTAATGAATGAGAACGTAGCCAAGGGTCAGTGGTTCCTCAAGAGCCTTGCCATGGTCAGTACACAGGAGACGGGGATTGTCAAGTCGGCGTCGCTGTATCCCGATCATCTGGTTCCGTCATTGGCTGCTGGGCTGCCGCATTTCGCCGTTGACTGGGCAAGATGTTGGGGCAGAGATATTTTCATCTCGCTGAGGGGACTATTCCTCGGTACGGGACGATTCGACGAGGCCAGGGAACATATACTCGCCTTTGCAAGTGTTCTCAAGCACGGCATGATACCCAACCTTCTGGGTGCTGGACGCACACCCCGATACAATGCCCGTGATTCCATCTGGTTTTTCCTGCAGTGTATCCAGGACTACACGCGCTTGGTTCCAAACGGCCTTTCTCTACTAGACGAGAAGGTGAAGCGTCGTTTCCTCCCTTATGACGACACATACTTCGACGCCGAAGACTCTCGTGCCTACTCCACACAGAGCACTGTGAGGGACATCATACAAGAGGCACTGCAGCGTCATGCGAGTGGTATGTCTTTCCGTGAAGCCAACGCTGGGCCCAGCTTGGATATGCAGATGAGCGACAAGGGCTTTGATCTCGAGGTCAAAGTCGACTGGGACACGGGCTTTGTACTCGGCGGCAACCAGTTCAACTGCGGCACTTGGATGGACAAGATGGGCGAGAGCGAGAAGGCTGGATCCAAGGGTGTTCCCGGCACCCCTCGTGATGGCGCAGCTGTCGAGATCACAGGTTTAATGTACAGCACAGTCAAGTGGCTAGCCAAGCTGCACTCCGCTGGCGAGTTTCCCTACAGTGGTGTGAGCAAGGCTACCGTTGGTCCCGACCAGGATCCCAAGAGTGTCAACGTGGACGTGTCATATGCGGACTGGGCCGAGAAGGTAAAGGCCAACTTTGAGCGCTGCTATTTTGTCCCGCTCGATCCTTCGGAGGATTCGAAATACGATGTCAACCCGTCGGTCATCAACCGTCGTGGCATCTACAAGGACCTGTACCGGTCCGGCAAGGAGTATGAGGATTACCAACTCAGGCCGAACTTCCCTATCGCGATGACTGTTGCGCCAGACCTGTTCGACGACGCCCACGCCATGCACGCGCTCTGCATCGCCGACAAAGTCCTTCGCGGGCCTCAGGGCATGGCAACATTGGATCCGGCGGACCTCAACTACAGACCCTACTACGTCAACAGCGAAGACAGCACCGACTTTGCAACATCAAAGGGCAGAAATTACCACCAGGGACCTGAGTGGGTATGGCCGACGGGATTCTTCCTGCGTGCCTTGCTCAAATTCCTCCTGAAACGCACGGATTCGGCTAAAGACGGCGAGAGCGCGGCCACCGAGGCGTTCCAGCAGGTCACAAGGCGACTGATGGGCTGCAAGGCCATGATCAAAGAGAGCCCTTGGGCTGGTCTGCAGGAGCTGACACAGAAAGATGGAGGATTCTGTGGAGATTCGGTAAGTTTATAAACCCATTCTATGTCTGCTCACTTTTACACGTCATTTTGAGTTCCTCGTGGCTAAAACTTTCTTTCCTTTTCAATCGCAACAGTGCCCAACGCAGGCTTGGTCGGCTAGCTGCCTTATTGACCTCTACATGGATGCGGACGAAGAGCAGGCCAGGCTGCAAAAGGGTCTTGGCGTGAACGGGTCGTCGCAAAAGAACTAGGTGGCTTTTTGTCGGAATTGCAAAGCTCAGCGGACATTTGTTTTGGCATGATAGCGTCTGGGTGAGTATTACCTAGAAGCTTTGTCCTGATATTGTCCTCGTCATTTCTATCATGGATGCATATGACCACGTGTTATCACCTAAAGAGGCAGCATTGTTATTTGAGACTTGGGATATGGTTCTAGGGAAAGAGGGAAAGGGTCGGCGATTCAGATTCAGACTACAGAAAAAAACCGGCGGATCAAGAGTGTTTATATCCATCCCTTTTACGAATATGATATATAATAACTAGTATGAATTCTTGCCCTAATTGGAGCTCTTGGACAGCTGTTGACGTGCAAATGACTCTGCATAACTACCTATGTCTCTATTCTTTTGATGTCAATTTTGAGCTGGGGACAGACAGGGCATGAATGCGTACTCAGGGGACAGACTCTCAGGCAAGGAGCTTCGGTTTCATTCGGGTAGCCCCATAAAACGGTATACTGTAAAGTTTATTGAAACAACGCCAACACGAATGTGATATCTGCCTTGGTATACCAGATTCGCCAGAATTGTGAGAGACCAGACTGAATAATGCAAGTCCAGGCTTATGACAAAGAGTGTAATAGCTCCACAAATATATTGATCGGCAAAAATTTTGTGTTGACAAAGCCGGGCGCCCCAGATTAGGGAGCCACACTATCAAGTGGCGTAACTCTCGATGCATTCTATCTATCATCCTTTTCTCCGGTTCGCTTCGGATCTTTTTTTATTTTATTTTTTGCGGGCTTGCGTAAATGTCAGGGAACAAAAAGGCTATAAACAAGTGGGACTGTAGAGAGGAGTTTTCCCCCGCCTTTTGCAAGATGACGCAAAAACAAAAACAAAACAAAAAAGAAGAGCTATGAGCAAACGTCCCTCGATTTCCTTAGTAGTACCAATTATGAGAAGCCTGAAAAGGAAAAAAAAAAGAGAGAAAGACAACGCCGACCCTCGCAGCGCCAAAATGCCAAATGGAGAAAATGTGAAGAGTGTAAACAAAGGGGGTATGTTAGTCGATGAAAAAAAAGTGAATCTAACAAGGGAGATTTCCACAAGACAGAACCAGACACCTGAAAATGGGAACATGGATGAATTCACCAGAAAAACTCCATCGACTCCGGATTTAGAACTTCAAGATCATTAAACAGCAGGCCTCGCAAAACGAGGAAGGGGGAAAATGCATGACAAGACAATCATGTCCTCGAGGTTGGGTTCCACTTCTTCTTCATCCTCGCTTGCTTCTCCTTCTCCGTTTCGGGACCGTAGTGTGCGGCCGAGGATATTGGTGCGGCGTCGAACATGCCGGCAGAGGGGACATGGACGGACCGTGACGACATGTTGCCGTTTGTAGAGCCGGTGGTGCCCTGCTGGGTGGCGTTGGCGCCAACGCCGGCTGCGCCTAGACGCTTGCCAAGCGCGTATTGTCGATCCCTCTTGCGTAGGTAACGGCGACGCCATACGCAGGCGCCAATCCAGATGCATGATATTCCGACGACGACAACTACGATAAAGACAACCCATTGCCAATGACTCGACAGCCTATGTGATGGAGGGGAAAACAACCGGTCAGTTAACTGTCGATGCATCTGATAACAAAAAACTAGCTTCAAGGAACAAACTCACCAATCCCCATTGTCGGTCTGCGCCGGTATGGCCGTTGAGGTTGAACTACTGGACCCGATCTGGCCAAGGCTGGTGACGGTGGCCGGGTTCGCGCAGAACGAGGTGAACCAGTTCCGGATGCTGCCAAAGTCGCCTGGGGTCGCGGTGCAGGCGTTATCGCATACACCGGCCGTGCCGGTGCTAAATGGTGTGACTTTCGAGTTGGAGCAGAAGCACGAGGCGATGGCCGAAGGCGCCGATGTCACTCCGGAGGGTGCGCAGGCTCCGTTGGAATCGAATAGAGCACCGCATTGCCCTGCGCAGGCGGGAAGGGTAGAAAATGGGACGAATGTTTCTATGACGAGAACATGAAGTCAGTCTTGGGGATGTTCTGTAGACTGGACGAGATGGAGCCCCCTTTACTACATCTGGCCTGTCTTCACTTACCCATGACGAATGCTGTGGATGTGCTCTAGCTACAGCACACTATAGCTTTCGTAATACGGCACCTCCAGTCCACCAGACAGATCGTACAGCGAGCCGAGGATTTTTACGGTCCGACAGAGGATACCGACAGCGAATCGAGTTTGTAGGTAATCGCAACTTTGTCGTCAGAATTTGTTGTCCAACAACGTCGTGATTATCGAGGCCTTGGTCGTCTCCCCAGTTGCGTCCGCCGGACAACCCTTAGTCTCTTCGCCCTGCTTAATATGGTTGTGTTTCGGCACGTCAAGGCGGCTGTCAAACGTAGATTTCGTCGGCGTGCGTCGGGCGTGAGCGGGCAAGAAAAAGTCAATTAACCAGCTAGCCGTGCGATTTTGCGCTTGTCTCTGTGCGTAGGTCGGTAGCCTGACCAGGTGATCGATCAACTGAGCCAAAGTGAGACGACTGTCTTTCGACGGCGGCGCGGTGCTTGCTTGCACGGGGGTCGCTTAAACGGACCCGAGGGTAAGCAAGGTGGAGATCGGTCGAGGGCCTCGATCAAAAGGGGGCAGCAGTGTGTGGGAGCCGTCGAATACCGCAATGTCGCGTCCCGGTATAAAAATGATTGACTGCAGGTGGGTTTTGTTGCTTCTTGCTATTATTCCCCAGATGGATCGGACTGGTGTAGCTAAGGTATTTGCTATTACTCCTCGTCGGTGCTCAAATTGTTCGTGCGATTCACTTTGTCCAGGAAGACCGAGTCAATGCTGGGGAGAGTTTGATGAATTCCGGCTGTGCTAATGCAACCGCTGTTCCAAAACTGATGATGGATACCCAGGATGTTACGCCAAATTCACACAGGGAAGGCAAAACTGTGGGATGGATTAAAAAAAAAAATGGGGGGCAAAAAGAGAATCAAGACAAAACGGCCACCAAAAAAAGAAAACAAATAGAACGATCTTCTACAAACGAGTGTGATGTGGTTCTTCCTTGATGTTTTGAGAGATCAAAAAAACAAGAAGCCAGACAAATGCAACTGGGACCTGGTCGCGATTGACGCGAGGGAAGGGCAAAAGAAAGCTTCGGGATGGACACAACAAGCATGCAGGTGGGGACACTAGGTCCTGACCTTTTGGAATGCAAAAGGGAGGTTCGGCAAAAACAAGCAAAACCCAGGCACGGCATGGAGGCGGAGTCGTGGATTGGGCGGGCTCAATGGCCGCTGTGCCCCTCCTCAATTCTTGCTGTGGAGGAGTCAAGCCAAGTAACAAAGTAGCACCCCCTGGTGCATGCACACAAAATCCTGTGCCTTTTTTTTCGTGTTCCTGTGAGAACCTTGCAGTTGTCTTGGCGGTGGTGTGACCTTACTGGTCGGCCTTTCGCTGCTTATGGATCTCCCTGTGGTTTTTTTTTTAATTTGTTTTATTTTCCCGGAGAGCTGAGATCCTTTTTTTATTTCCTCGGCGCCAAACCCAAGAATGTGGCTTACTATTTGGATCAATTAGGTCCATTTAATTGCTATCAACACCGACGCTACAGAGAACATGGAGGAAGGAGCTGAAGGACTAGACTCTCATAGACGGGGCTCGATTGGTTGCAGTGGCACGGATATCTTTGGGGTTTTCCAAATAGTTCAAGGGTAACTGAATAAAATACCTTCAAAAGCAAAAGATCAATTCTGTCGTCAATTGAAGCGAGCGATCTCCTTTTTTCCCCTCCCCCTGACTCTACAGTACAATCGACGAAAAGACTCGGTGAGAATTTCAAGGTGGTGGGCTCTTTTCTCCCCTAAAAAAACGTTTTACTCAGCACGTTGGTGGGTACTATGGTATCAGGTGCCAAGCCAAATCTCCCTGATCACTATGGGTCAATATGCATGCACATGCGGCCACTCTCCATTCTTTGTGAAGCTGACTTTCTGTGTCATGCATGCCCGCAATTTTGAATATTGGAATTCGATTCCTGTACAGTAACAGTACAGTATTGCATCAGATCCTAGTACTAGTCTAGACTGTATCTGAAGCTCTAGTCTGGTCTATGAGGGGAAGTTGACCCTTGATGCTAAAATAACCTAGTCACTCACTCCATCATCCTTTGCTTTTTTTCACAACACTATGCCATTCGACGGTGCCTGCCCAAGCTGCCTACTTACTGCTAGAACTCTAGAACCTAGTAATAGTTTGTAGATCTACTGATTTACCTTAGTCATCGCTGAAATAATTAAGTGGGTACAATGGAACTTACTAGACTACGGATACCTGGTAGTTTAGGATTTCCATGTGATTGAATGGGTGAATAATTTTCACAATGATCACAAGAGTTGAACGACTCGACGGGGATCCGATCCCATCAAGTCGGTTGATCTCCCGATGTGATGCAGCTTAACTACTGCGTAGTAACTGCACTATGTGGGGGAGCAATTTGGCCGACTGGTGTGCAAGGTAGGTACCTAGGTAGGTAAGCAAGGTAGGTAGGTTTGCCCCAATTGAGCAAGATATTCGCCGTTACAGTTTAGCCGCATACGGTACGGAGTACGAAAGTCACAGTAGAAACTTGTTGGCACAATACGGTCCATCTGGGCAAAGGTTAAATCTCCGTACGGTAGATCGAGTAACCATGGAAGAGTTTCCAATGGGTAATAAATTTGGCGGTGCATCTTATCGCTGTTAGTGTAGACGCCGTACTCGGCGAAATCCTTTAATTGTTGACTTGCCGCCCTTACTTGCCCGCACTCACACTGTCCAGCACTTACTTAGGAAGAAGCAATTAACTTAATGAATTTGCTTAGATAATCACTCATCTATGATCTGTAGCAGCACATTCCCTCCTTCTTCCCATTCCTGGCGCTACTCGCACCTTCCAAACTCAAAAACCAACAAACGCAAACTTGATATGAGCACCAATCAAACTTCATTGCGGTACGAAATTTTGCACATGCCGAAACAAGCAAACACCTTGGGTTGAATCGTCTTCACAATTCATTTCACCGACCACAGTACCCGCAGTTTCCTCGAGGGACCATGCACCAAACAAAGTTGCTGAGTTCCTCGTCCCAACGGCGGTCGCTGTCAAGGCCCTTTTCATCCCATCAATTCTCGTCCAACCTAGCTCCCGCTAGGCTGCCGATCCATCTATTCCTGGTCTCTGGAGATAAGACACCTTCAAGACCATCCACCTGCTGACGGATCTCGAGCATGCCAACCTTGGAGTGACAGACCTCAATCTTCCCATCCGGTTGGGCCCGGGCCAGAGCAATGATACGATGGATGAGTGCCGCAAGTTTCGCCAGAGCGTCACTGTTGGTCGATTCCCATGTGTCGATTTCTTTTTTGACATGGGTGATTGGAATATGATCATCAAATAAACCACGAGTGTGGAAGGCCAGGATAAACCTTTTCACCCCCGAGACCCAAAGACGTTGCAACTCGGCTTCCATAATCTCCTCGCGCTGATCTACCCTTCCGTAGCTGCGGGTCTTGAGGTCAAAAACTAGTTCCTGGTCGACCAGTTCGCCAGACTTTTGGATTTTGATCACATCCCCCTTGGCCTCATCCCTGACCGAGACGCCGGCGTTGCTCATGCTCTGGGCCAAATCATGAATAGATATGGGCGTATTAGTCCGGTTACCGACGCGATTTTCCGTGCTCGGGTGCCAGACTGGCCTGTCACCGTCAGGACCATCCTGGCAATAACCGTCTCCCTCAAAGCGGACGAGGAATCTAAGGTTCCCGAACCGGTAGCTCACCATCCGCTGATGTGACTTCGAACCCTTCACATCTGAATCCCAGGTAGTGTAGTTGTCTGCGAATGAATGACCAAATCCTTTGATGTCCGGGATAATCTCCGTAGGGGAATTCTCTCTACGGACCAGGAAAACGCCATCATCGACGACTTCTACAAGCATGCGGAACATTTTTTCCTGGCCTCTGACAAATCGAAGCAGACTACCCATGGTGCTTCCGCAAGCCACAACATCGATTTTGTGATCTGCGAGAAAATCCGACGCAACTTCGAGGGTTGCCAGAATGGCAGGCTCCATGGGATGCTTGGGAAATCTGGCCGCGTTCTGGTCCCGGTATACTTTGCGGGTACCGGTCGACCTGCCCCCGCCGTAGTTGTTATGGTCATCGCAAAGCCTGCTAGCACTCGACGGAGGAGTCCAGCGAGGCGGTCGTCCTGGTTTGAATTTAGCCAGGTCAGTAAGTATTTGGCGCTGCTCAAGAGCCGCGTCGGCATGTAAATCATGCTCCCCTCACACGTACCTGGCACTATGATTGTAGGCTCTTGTGCTCCCCCTCCACCACCGAGCCAGTTGTACGAGGACACCAGGGTGCTGTCTTTGATGACGGCAGATGCCGCCAGATCCTTTGCCGAGTCGGCCAGGTCTTGGATGCGCACCTCCTCGAGTAATGGACCGAGAGGTGGCGGCGGGGCCTGCCTCACAAGGGCATTTTGACCCGGGCGTCTCGACGGACCAGCTCTCAAGGTTTCGGAAGAGCTTCGGCCCGTGCGACCGTCACGGAGATGCCAGTGTGACATGTGGCCTGGATTTTGGTTCCTGATAAGGCTACCACGTAATACGTCGCAGGATATGCTCAAACTTTGAGTCCGGTTCAAGAGATGATAAACAAAGTTTCGAAACGTTCCGATGGAGATAAGTTGAAGATAACGATTGCTGGTTGTTCGGGTTTGGCCTCGTTCGACACCAAAGAAAAGCCCACGGGGGAACTTGACATTTTGCACATGCCAAATGGGTTCGGGTTCCTTCCTAGATATATGCTTTTCCCCGGCCAGGCGCCCATGAGGTACCTACCTATCTTACCGATGTTTTAGGCATCCTCCTCTTGCTGTTTTTTGAGTGTGTGTTGTATTCTACAGCCTCACTTGGATGTGAGGCTGTATGAACGCTTTCAGCATTGGCAACCAAGCAACGCAGGAGGCCGACCAGTGGGCCTCCGACAGCCCTGATAGAGACAATATCGGTTACGCTCGCATTGGCCTTCCCTCAGAGGTGGTTGCGACAGTGCATCGCCTTGTCACACTGCATGTCGTCCCAATAAAAGCCTGAACAGAACTGACCAATCATCAGAGTTGAAAGTCTCTTCAGACCGTGCATGGACGTCAGCTTTTGTTCGGCCAGGAGGACTGTTAGCAAACCGCTAAAGATATCACGTGCAATCAGCATAATTAACTATCATTGAGACTGTTGCGCCATGATGCATGTGCCTAACATCATTCAGCCGTCATTGGACCCATACACGGATCTTACCTTGTTCAAACTGAACCGTATGTACTACTGTACTGTATTGCTCAACACTATTATCCTCAACATACTTCAACATGAGATGAATGACTTGGAAGCCGAGAGTAAATGCACCTGTTTTTGATAGCAACAGTTCGGCTAGAATTTGACAGTCCCTCCAGTCTCTCGGTACTTTGTGAACATATCCGAATAAATACGTACCTATAAATACATCGACGTTGCTCCCGTCCAAGACCTTCTTGTTTGCCCCTTTGTCCTTCGGCATTGCACCGTACTAGAGCCTTTCACGTACCGCCTGGAGCGTCACCATGTCCCTAATATCACCAGGCGATTCAGCCTTGTCATTGTCCAGACATTCGCGTCCCAACCCAACCTTTACGCCGCCCAAAGACCTCGAGAAAACTCGCAGCCTCCGAAAGCACTACAGGAGCCTCTTGGAGGGAAAGTCTAAGATCAACTACCCTGAAGATGCAATCCTCTTCATCGAAGCCCTCCACTACTACTCCCCCGACCGCTGCGTCGAATCACTCGTCAGCAGTCCTCATGGCCTAGACGCGGTGCGAAGCTGCGTCCAGATAGACCTGTCGCCAGTTTTCATCCAGGCACACACACTTGTGCTCGTCAGCTACTTGTCAGACCCATCCATAGCTGCCCTGGCCGACGGCCACTTCCTCGGGGAGGTCCTGGACGCCATCTTGTCCCCACCTACCTTTTGGCAGGCTTTGGTTGCCGCATTTTTTGGCGGCTTTTTACACGGAGGGAGCTTGCTGCCATTTGCTTGGTTGTTGTGCGACGTTGCGACCAGTTCAGGCAACAGGGAGAATGACTACAATTATATATCAGACGTCAGGGCTGTACTCGAACAAGGGTCTTTGTACACGGCCGCGTCTGCTGATGTTAGATACCTTGCATTCAAAGCCCACCAAGCAGTCTATCCGCTCAGCACTCCAGGAATGGTGGAGCAGTTAGTCCGCACTGGTGAAAGGGCTGCGAGCGACTTGGCCACAAGCCGAGACGTCTCCGGCTGCCCAAGCCCAGAGCGGGTCTTGTTCAATGCCCAGGATTGTGAGTTGGACAGACGCTCTCATCTGAACCTGGAACTCAACCGAATGCGATGGGAGCGTCAGTCCACATACAACCAGCAGCTGCGGGAGATAAAGGACCAGGTGGAGCAAGCGCAACGGGTTATGCAACAGATCATCGATGAGGAAAGGAACCTGGACAAGCTGGCGCAAGAGGTCAACAATTTGAAAAATCTCCAAGACGCCGTGAAGCGCAAACAAGAAAGCAAGCTATCCCAGGTGGCTGTGGCTGTTGCCAGCCGGGCCCCCACTCCTCCCTTAGCGGACCACAGGCCCCTACAGAGACTCCCAAGCAAGGCTAGGCAGGAGTGGGAGCATATGAAAAGAGCCGAAGGTGCCCAAAGTCCTGCCCTTGATGATCTGATGGAGATGACGGGGCTTGAAGAAGTCAAAGAAGCTTTCCTGATGATGCAAAATATGGTCGATGCAAAGATGCGGCAGAATGTCTCTCTGCAGGGTGAGAGGTGGGGTGCTAGCCTGCTTGGAAATCCTGGAACAGGTTAGTCCACTGGGCCTCCTATGAAGAGACAATCGGTATGCTAACATACTACTTGGATTTCCGCACAGGAAAGACGACCGTTGCAAGGCTGTACGGCAAATTTCTCACATCTGTTGGAGCCATCGCGGGGACTAGATTCGAGGAGACAACGGGAGCCAAACTCGCCCACCTCGGCGTGTCAGGCTGCGAGTCTCTTATAGCCAACATGTTGGAGTCGGGTGGCGGTGTTCTTTTCGTTGACGAGGCCTACCAGCTCACTTCGGGCAAAAATCAGGGCGGCGGCGCCGTACTGGATTTTCTGTTAGCAGAGATCGAAAATCTAGTTGGTAAAATTGTCTTTGTAATCGCCGGTTACGACAGCGACATGGAGGCTTTCTTTGCACACAATACGGGACTGCGGAGTCGATTTCCTCACCAGCTGCGTTTCTCCGACTACACAGACGAAGAGATCCATTATATCCTCCAGTACAAAATCGACAAGCGGTATAATGGTACGATGCGATGTGAGGGTGGACTCTCAGGACCCTACTGTCGACAAGTAGCAGAGAGGATCGGGCGTGGGAGGGGACAGCCAGGCTTCGGGAACGCACGCACGGTAGAAAATGAAGTTGTGAGCATCCTCCAGAGGCAGGCCACCAGGTTGGCACGAGAGAGGAGAGAAGGCTTGAAGCCCGATGACCTGTTTCTCAACAAGGAGGATTTGCTCGGTGCGGAGGTTGCTGTGCCGGCCACAGATGAGGAGGAAGCTGGTCGGAATGGCTTGAAGCAAGCAGACCGTGGGCGGCGGCCGGGGGAGATGAAACGAATATACAGCATGCGGGCTGTCAAGGGCGCACTGTTATCGCTGGTCGGTGCTGCCGAGAGTGAGAAAGAGCCTCATAGAAGGCGAGCATCTTCTCGTTGAGTTGATACATGGTAGGCAGGTACCTCGGTTAGGTATCTAGGTAGGTAGGTAGGTAGGTTTGGAAGGGGGTGTGCTTGCGAGTTGCTGGCCATATCAAACTGAACTAGCGCAGCGGCCTAGGAAATAACACCAGTTAAAGAGCTAGAGCGGGGAATTAGAGTAAAGTCCTACATAGAATGGAATACAAAGTTCAAGGTTGCCTACCAACTCAAGAATAGAGAAGAAAATTGGGATACCTCTTAGGAACCCTTGCGGATATTTGTGAAGCAGTAACTGATAACAAGTCATCGAGGCGTCTTGGAGGTGCACTGGACGAAAATGATTGATGAGCAACAATAGATGTCGATGTGAGTTCAGGCGTTTTTTGCAGGGTTAGGGAAGCAGAGTTACCAGGTAGATGAGGTACCTACCTACCATTGATGCTTTCAACGGCGAGCATGGTAGAATAAGGTAGAATAAAAGCATACCTAGTCCTTGACATGGAAGACAACGGTCTGCCAGGGCAACTCATCAGCCTTGGCGGGCAGGTGTCAGAAAGGTCTGGACTCTTCAATCAATGGAACTAGAGGCAGTAATACTACCCCATCAGTGTTGTTGGCTTCGTTCAAGGCAGAAGCTGAAATTTCTTGGAGCCTTCCTGAGGCCTGCCTAGGCAGCTACCTTCTTCCTTGACTACCTGATAGGGCAGATTGCTCAGGCAGCCCACAAATTCAGTGCCTTCCCTTCCTAGAGGCCTTCAACAGATTTGGAAGGCACGACGTACAACCAAGAATTCTGGCTCCCCTTGGTTGGAAATTTGACTCCACCTCTTGTCGAGAAAGCACAGAACGCAAAGCAAAGCGATATTGAATCCTATAATCTCTAGATTATTCTTGAAAAGGGCACAAAAACAAGGCCGCCAGAGCTTCATTGTTATCAGCTATTATTTGTCGCGTCCAAACCGCAATCAGCAAAGATATTCATACCGCAGTCGCAATGCAGACTCGGTTCCCACGCCAAAACAAGCGTTCTCTTATGCATGAAATGCTCAAGAGCAGGCCCGGCGATTGGTTCCGAGGCTCAGATATGAGCTTACGAGACCAAGAGCTGCTTCGGAGCCCCAACAATATGTTTTCCTATGACAAAGGCTGTTTCGTACGCCAGATTGTAAGTTATTGTCCTCGAGTAAAGATGCAAGATGCTTTCTTGTTTGCTCTTACGGCAAGCAATGATAAATGTTTCAATGCTAAATTTTCGGTGTATCAGGTCTACAAGCAGGCAGCCTTGCCATTTACCACGGTCTGCATAATTTTCATCTGTTCTGTTGCCTTACCCATCAACAGACCTTGACCATGTTCTGACAGCGTCTCTACAACTTTAGCTCGAGTGGGTTGTTGAACACGATCATCTCTGCAAGAAACGAATCCACGAAGCTGGAGGTGCCCTTGTCGGTTTTCCGGAAACCGCCATGCCATCCTCAGTATCTCCTCCATACCAGTCCATGATCGTCAATGTGAATGTCAAGGGCGCTCCTGGTGGTCTCTTTGACTGGGGATATCTGAGTACCTCGTCACAGAATGTGCGAATCTTCAGAGGCCCCGAGTCCACCTGCTCGGCTCACCCGTGGGATGCAATGATACTCAAGGACTGCTATGCCAACACAAGCAATCTTCGGGATATTGAGGCTATTTGCGACCGCCGCTGGGATATATTGGCTATGAAAATGTGCGAGGATGTCGAGGGTGAGTTTTCAGCCCGACAGTCTTATTGATGTACACGGGGAAGCTGACGTGGAGACGCCTGAGTAGCTCCCTGGCTTGTGTTCTCCATCAGAGACCCTGGACCAAATCTCGTTACCAATGGGATTTGCTACAATATCCCCCGGGACTATGATCCTGCTATGAGAGCTGGTGCCACAGAGACAGTAGACAACGAAAACTGCCAAAGTACCGTCCCAATCCTCCCGGCTGTTCCAAGGCTGGAAACCGAACTTAATTGATGAAACGGTAATGTCATCGGCGAGAATTTGACATGCAAGATGCATAGCAGCATTCTTTTGTTCCTTTATTGACTGTCACTCGTGAGAGGTAATATACAAGCTGCCTCGTCTGATGAACGCTCTCGCTAGCCAAATTTATTAGAGTTATTAGTTTGCCCGCGAGACCTCCACAAGATATGCCGCTTCAATCTTACCAAAAGCCATGTCGATAATCGGGATACATTCGCTACTACTGGACCGGTTGGAGCTCAGCATCGATGCATGGGTAGCCCCAGTGAGGTCGGCACAATGTGCATCGAATCTAATCTGAGAGGATCTTAGTTAAATAGAGCCAACTATTCGTAAGCATATGGGTGGCCGTAAGAGTGTAACGAACAGACAATGCTCTAAGAAAATGGGGGAAAAACTGGACACTGAGTACGGAAACATAGTTGGCCTGCAGCACCAAGGCAATACTAAGAATCCTTGGTGGTTGCACGGCCATTTAGGGGTTCAACAATTCATAGCTTAGCGAGGCAACTATAACCATCTGATGAAGTGATGGCACCAGTGGCATTTCCTATCGGGTAAACAAAGTTGGTCTGGATAACTTGATCAGATCCGGCACTTTCCTTGTGGACTGGCTGAGAAATGCACACTTGGCATTTGCTAATAGTGACCTAGATACCTAGATACCCGACAGGGTATGTTTAGCAAAAGACTATTTTTGAAGAGGTGCCTATCTTTCTGTCGGATCATTGCCAATTTGCCGGTAGCAAGGAACGGTTAACGGAGAAATAAAACTTGACTCGACCTCGTCCGTGGAAGATCTCCTGCCCAAAATGATTCGACATGTCAGGCACCGGGAATGAAATGTTTTCGGATGAGCCCGCAAGCTTTTGCGGCAACACAAATTGTCATAGAGATTTTGTAGAGGCCCCATTCTCGAACCGCGACTCCGGAAGTTCCCCATCAGCCTCCGGACTACAATCTGGACGAATATTGGTCAGTTAGCCATGTAAGTCAAGCAGTTGGTAGTGAAGCAAGTAAGGGAAAATCGTATGAAACAGGTTTCAGCTCAAAGACTACACAACTTATCCCAAAAATATACATCTTGGCTCCGCTGCCCGGACCGCTCCGTACGGGGATACTTGCCCGTCGACCCCGGAACAACATGACTACATCCTCCATGCTCTATCATTCAGGTCTATTTTTATTTAGCAGGGGTGATAGTTTATAAAAGGAAGCCGCCCCTAGCGCATTCAAGATCTGGCTTTTGTGCGCATTCAGCAGCTGTAAATCCCAAGTCAACATTTGGCAACAGCAGTTGCTTGACTAGATTCTACTGTGGTGATATTTGCACAACAGAAAAAAACATACAAGTCCTCAGAGCATACCCAAGAAGAGAGCGTTGTGAGGATTCCAGCTCTGGAAGCCAAGCTCGCGATAATGGCTACGTCTACTCTCATTCCAGAAAATATCCTGCTGTGGTACGCAGGCAAAAGTACTACGGAGCGGGTCACTTACGCCATGGAAATCCTGGGTGTAGGGGTAAGTGTTGCCCATGATCATTTTCAAGGAAGCTTGAACAAAAAAGGTTACTGACAATGCTGGACTCTCAGATCGCCGTTTATTGGATTTTTCTGGCCACATACCGGCTTTACTTCCACCCGCTCGCCAAGTTCCCAGGCCCGCCCATCCGAGCCATTACGGGCATGCCTTACCTGTACCAGAGCTACGTTGAAGGGACTTTTGCGAGAAAGGTCAGGGCCCTGCACGCCGAGTATGGCAACGTGGTACGGGTGGCGCCCAACCGACTAGCTGTAGATGGCGTCGTGGGGTGGAAGGATGTGCACGCCGTCCGAGCCCCCAATCCCGAAATGCCAAAACTGCCAGGCTATTACGGCCCGGACTCTCACCGAAGCCTTGTGGCCTCGCCCACACGCGAGGGGCACCAGCGCCACCGTCGAGCACTTGCCTACGGCTTTAGCAACACAGCCATGCACGAGCAGGAGCCTGTCATCACTTACTATGTCGATATGCTGATCCGCCAACTGTCCAAGAGGTCCAAAGAGGGTCCTCTCGACATGGCCATGTGGTTCAACTTTCTGAGTTTTGATGTGGTTGGTGATCTGGCATTTGCAGATTCATTTCAAATTCTGAAGAAGGGCAAATACCATCCCTGGACTAGCAACCTTATCAAGGGTATTGAAGGCGCAACTCTGAACCGTTTCTTCCTCTTCTCCTCACCAATTCTAGCCCCATTGGCACTGCTAGACTTGAACGGCACCATCAAGACCTTTTGGGAAAACCGTCGCATTGCCGATTCCAAGACCAAAGCCCGTATCGATCTAGGTCCCGACCCCCCAGTTCAAACCGACCTCATCGGCCGCGACGGAAAACCGGTTGTCCGTAAAGATTTTGTCGGCTACATGCTGCGCTTCAACCAAAAAGCCAGCAATGAGGCGCTTTCCGAGGTCGAGATGAAGCGCAACGCCAACATCATCATGAATGCCGGTAGCGAGACCACGGCCACGGCCTTGGCTGTGCTCACCTTCATGTTCTCTCTGCCCGAGAACCGCATCTGGATGGAGCGTGCCACTGAAGAAGTTCGCAAGACCTTCAAGAGCGAAGACGAAATCAACCTCCACTCCGTTTCCAACGAGCCCTTGCCTATATTGCGTGCCTGCTCCGAGGAGGCCCTTAGGTTCCACCCGCCGGCCCCTGACATGCCTCCGCGTCTTTGCCCTGGTGGTACCGTCGGCGGCTACTATGTACCAAAAGGAGTAGGTTTTTTTTTTTCGATGCCCATACCATTGCTGATGTTGCCGCCAGTAAATTAACTATTACTTTTTTCTGCTGCGTATAGGCCATTGTCCAAGTCTCTCAACTCGCCACATACCACAACCCTGACCACTTCCTGGAATGCGACGACTTCCGACCGCAGAGGTTCCTACCGCCAGATCACCCACTGTACGAAAAGAGGTTCGCCAACGACAACTTTTCAGTATTCAAGCCCTTTAGCTACGGCAACCGAGACTGCATGGGCAAGAACCTGGCCTACATCGAGATGCGATTCGTCATGTGCCGGATCCTGTTCCGCTTCGACTACCTCGGCTTGGACTACAAGGGCGGCGCCACCGACCAATGGCTGAATGAGCATCGTGCCTTTATCGTGTGGAAGAAGCCGCCTTTGATGGTCATTTTCAGGGAGAGGGAGGGATTGGTACCTTTGGAGCCTCCCAAGGACGAGGATGATTCATGAAGGTTCAGACAGAAAAGAAAGACAAAGATAGTAGAAGATTTTTGCTCTGGAGTCAGCGTGCTGAGATTATGGTTTCATTGTTGACTGATTGTCAACTGCTTCAAGGCCCAAAACATAGTGGCAGGCTCTACCGGCGGGCCCTGTTTTCTTTTTTTTTTTCTCTTTTTTTTTTGTTATTATTCTAGACAGCCTTAGGCTCTCTTCTTATTTATACTTGGGCACCGTGTAGTCATCCCGCCACTTGTCTTCAATAATGACCAGCTGTGTCTCTTGTGTCTGCTTCAGGTACGCATCCTTCTCCGTGTCCCGAAAGTCTTCTCTATCAATATCCATAAAACCCTCTTTGGCTATGGATCGGGGGACGATCATGAGCGAGCGACCTGCAAAAGCCACATGCATATAAAGTCAGTCCAGTCTTTTGGTCTAATGTTGCATAAGTAAACCAAAATAAAGAAGAAAAAAATAAAAGAGGGGTTGGGCAAGAGGTGGAGGGAGAAATCTGATGTTTTACCATCGATGGACCGGTCACATGCTATCCGCATCATACAAGCCGCAACATCCTCCTGTTCACCAAAGGTAACCCCCCTATCCGTCAAAGACTTTTCGTATTCAGGGCTTCGGATCGCACTGCGGATGTAGCAGGGTGCGACGTAGTTGATGCGGATGCCCTGTTCCCAGCTGCTACGGCGGGCTGTTTTCATAAAACCGAGGAGGCCTGTTTTTTTTTTTTTTTTTTTTTTTTTTTTTTTTTTGTTTCTTTAGTGTCAGCCTCAGGGCAAGCAAACAAACAAATCATGAACTATCGGATGGAACCGAGGTTTTGAAAGGTTGAAACGAATCAAACACAAGATAGGAGAAAGACCTAACCGTATTTGGTTGCTGTATACTCCCAGTTGGCCGGCGAGTCAATGTAAGCCACCAAGCTTCCCGTGATGATGAAGCAGCGGTCACGGTCTTCTGACTCGGGTTGCTTCCGGAAGTAGTGCACTGCTAGTTTCCACGTGTACAGTGTTCCTATTAGGTTGACCTGGACGATATTCAAATCAGGTTTTGTGACGTCGCCATTTGGATCTAAAGATTCCACTCACTTGTCAGCAAAAAAAAAACCCTTTTTTTGGATGACAACAAAACGACAGAATGACACAATGACACAATGACACAAAATTGCCTCTCGATCCGAACGTCTAAAAAAGGACAGGAAATAAGAACAAAAAAAAAAAAAAAAAGCTCACCATGCAGCGTCCATAAACTATCCCCCGAAGTCCTACTGATGCCCGCGTTGGCCAGGACGACGTCGACACTTTTGCTGGGACTCCTCGTCCTGGCCGTCTCGAAAACGGCCTTGACCTGATCCCAATCGCGAATATCCACCTTGACGAAGACGCAAACGTCGTTGGCACCCTCCTCCCCTGCTGCGGCGGGGTCGTTGAGCTCCTTTTCGAGCTCGCGGCCGCGCGCCTCGTCCCAGTCGGCTATGGTGACAAAGGCGCCCGCCCGCACAAAGTCGCGAACGCAGGCCTCGCCCATGCCGTTGGCGCCGCCCGTCACGATGACCGACTTGCCCGCCGCTCGGCTGCGGTCCGTGGGGATCGTGTGGTCCACCGGTCCCGTGTAGGTGTACTTTGGGACGAGCATTGCCGGTGGTTGTTGTTGTTGTTGTTGTTCTTGTTGGACAACCAGGGACGCGGGACTATCGTGTGTGGTGGTAGACCACTCGCTCACCATGGAGTTGTAATTTCCTCGGGATGAGGATGGTTGTTTGGGAACGGAAATGAGCGAAATTTGGTGACCCTGTGTGTGTGTGTGTCCAGGCCATCTGTCATTAAATGCATTTATTCATAAATATTATTATGGCTTTGTTTGGGCTATATTGTTTTTGTTCATGCTCCTACCATTTTTTTTGCAAGGCTTGCCTCGCCAGAGGACTTCAACACTGTATACAAACAATTCTCCACCTGTTATGTCGGCGCAAGGGTGCTAGTCGTGTTCTTTTTTCTTCCCCTGTGCACATCGCCCGCCATCGACGATCATGAATAAGACGCTGCCACTATAGTATGTGGAGGTGGTGGGTGCATGGGGCAAACGCGATGCTGATTATCTCAATCCAGGTTTGCCGAGTATGCCAGGGCAGGAATACCGAGTTGAAAACGGTAATATTGTTATTGTCTGTGGGGAAGCCTAGCCCCTACAATAATCCTCGCATCGCTTCGGGGCCACTATCACGATGTGGTTGCAACGTTGAAGATTTTTGGAGGTGTTGAGCACATATGGAGTGAGTGAGTGAGTGTGTGTGTGTGTGTGTGTCTGGAATTCGGTGTGTGTGAGTGAGCATAGGTGAGGAAGGTTTATGCGCTGGCAGTTGTAAGGAATTATTTTCGGAGTACTACGATAGATAGCTAGTTCAGACTTTGACTGGCCCCGCCCAAGCGCATAACGATAGCTCATCGGACGCACAAAGTAGGTGGCCCAACGTTCTCAAGTAGCTTCCAATTGCTTCTACGTACTACGCCTGGTTTGTCATCAACTTAGACTCTTACTTTGCCCCTACACACACCTTAACAATGGCTGAAATTCCAACCACAATGTTCGCATGGAGGAAGCACAGGGGGAACCCCGAACCGGTGAGGATCTCTCATTCTGTAGTGGATGGGAACAAAAACAAATTAACGATCCCCAGGTCTGGGAGGAGATTCCCTTGCCCAAGTTATCGCCAACAGGCGTCATAGTCAAGATCCTGGCAACCGGAGGTCCGTGACGGCGTCAGTTCAAGGAAGTGGTGATTTGAGTACTTGATCGAAAGAATAGTTAATTGATAGAACGCCTCGACACGCGACAGTCTGTCGAAGCGATCATTCCCTACTCACCCGAGAGATCCAGCCGGCATGGTTCCAGGAAAGCTTCACATTGGTTAGGCAAACAGTGACTCTTCTGGGACTGATCTAGTTGGGGCTGATAAAAAGTACCGCTTCTAGGGCCATGAAGGCTGCGGCCGAATCGTGCAAATGGGCAAAGACATCAAGGACGCCAAGGTCAAAGTAGTGAGTCAATCCCAGCATCCCGGAACCAGTCCCAAGACGCTCACAAAGTTTGCCAAAAATAACACAGGGAGATATCGTGGCTCTACACGCAGTTCCAGGATGTGGAGCCCATGATTGCCCCGAATGCTCGCGTGACCTTCCCCAGATCTGCGAGGCGGGACATCACTCGGGCATCGGTCAGGATGGCTTCTACGCACCGTATGCCCACGTCGACATCAGAGGTGTTGTGCCTGTTCCCCACGGTAAAGAACCCCCTGGATATAGTGGCAGTCATCTCCACTGAAAATATCTAACCAGCCTCGATCTGGACAGGAGTGTCTCCTGCGCAGGCAGCTGTGGCCACCGACGCCATCAACACGGCCTTCCACGCCATCACGCGCCGGGCTGAAGTCCAGCCGCACGAGACAGTCTTTCTCTTCGGCCTCGGTGGGCTGGGCTTCAACGCGCTGCAGGTCGTTCGGCACATTGGCGCCCGCATTCTCGTCAAGGACGTTAAGCAGTCGAGGCTCGACGATGCGAGAGACATTGGCGTGCCGGCCGAGGATATTGCGCCGACCGACATGAGCGTCGACGAGTTTGTGGCGAAACGTGGGCTGCACATTGACACCGTCCTTGATTTTGTCGGGGCTCATGATACCTTTGATGCGGCACAAAGGATCGTGCGCAGAGGTGGCAAGATTCTGTGTGTGGGCAGCTTGGATACTGAGAACACAGTTGTTATGAAGATTGGGACGAGAAAAAGGCTGTCGTTCATCTTCTCGTACGGTGGGCAGGTCCAAGACCTGGAGAAGGTCTTGGATTTGGTGGCCAAGGGAGTAATTCAGCCAGAGGTACAACAGAAGAAGTTGGAGGATTTTCCACAAGTCTTGAGAGATCTCGAAGCTGGGAGGGTTGATGGCAGAGTAGCCCTTATGCAGGACGAATAAGGAGGTCAAGGCCGCGTATCAACCGTTTTAGCCATTAACGCTTGCTCCTTTGGGCAACGTTATAGAAGTCGCAGAGGTTGTCCCTGCATCCACGGGTAAAATGGCACCCGTAATCCATCTAGAATGATCCGACGCAAGAAACACAACTGCGCATGCTGTATCCCAACCGGTACCCTCAGTACCAAGTAGACTCCTCCCCTTGCGGGCCTCTCTAATCTCCTCGCTCATCCCACCTGCATACATCATTGGAGTGTATAGCATCTGCGAAGTAGCAGGTTCATAGTCAGTATCTAGATCGTGTGGGTTCATTCGTAAAAAGCCAGCAAATTCACACTCACCCCAGGACACACGCAGTTCACGCGAATACCATCCTTAGCGTGATGAGCCGCCATGGCCCTCGTCATGTTGACAACGGCACCTTTACTGGTAGGGTATAGCAGGTGTGGAGTGCCCCCGCGTATCCCCGCGACGGAGCCCATGTTTACTATGCTGCCCTTGATCTCCATGTCGTCTTTGTCGCGTACCATGGCGGGGATGG
Organism: Pyricularia grisea; assembly: GCF_004355905.1. Taxonomy (NCBI): domain Eukaryota; kingdom Fungi; phylum Ascomycota; class Sordariomycetes; order Magnaporthales; family Pyriculariaceae; genus Pyricularia; species Pyricularia grisea. The sequence goes on along the minus strand of NW_022156722.1, from coordinate 131,372 downwards.
CAGCCTTGGCCATCCTGACCATGCTCGACACGTTGACCTCAAGCCCCTCAGCAAACTTTTCCAAGTCGACCTCGACCGCCGTCCCCGGCGCGCCGCCCACGCCGACGTTGTTTACTAGGATATCCAACCGGCCGAACTTGTCCAGAGCGAGCTGCACGGCGGCGTCGCAGTCGGCCTGTTTTGTGACGTCGCCCTGGGTGGCAATGGCTGTACCGCGGCCTGGCTTTGTCTTGACCATCTCTACCGTCTTGTTCGCCCAGTCGAGGTTCATATCGAGGCAGACAACATCGCAGCCGTCGTCGGCTAAGAGGATAGATATGGCCCGTCCGTTGCCAATTCCCGAGTCCGCACAGCCGGCTCCAGTGACGATGGCGACACGACCGCGTAGGGAACGGGAGGGAGGGTGGTTTGGGATATCAGAGGACGTCATGCCGACAATGTGTGCTTCGGGGCGAACAGAAGAACAGTTCTTCTCTTGCTGGGGACTTTGCTCTATTCGAGTGTTCGGCAAGTAGCTGCTAAAATGTGGAGATGAGATGCTGGGCAATGTGGGCTTTTGTGTAGGGGTTATTTGGAGAGCCGAAGATCACTGTTACCACTACCGAAGATCACTGTCACCACTACCGAACCCCACCTTGCCCACTTCATTCTAGAACTAGACCTGCAGCTGGAGCTACCAGGTACCTACCTAGTTAGGTAGGTACCTTGCCCCCATATTTAGTGACATTATTGGAATCTAGCGCTTTTTGATATGCCGATGCCTGCTAATCTCAACATGGTAAGGAGCCAAGGTAGCTCTGCAAACGAGCGGGTGGGGAGGGGTTCATGTCCATCCACGAAACTCGACCCGATCTTGCCAAATCTGGGTGTGCCATCAAGCTTATATCTGAGAAAAGCAACAATGAGATTCGGTATTACCGAATATTTAAATCACCATACCGGGTTGAAAAGTCTTTTCCAGAAACATACTGCAATTTGGGAGGCAGAAAAAAAACTAGAGCGTTTTGTTTCAAATAACTTTTGTCGGGTGTTACCACAGCTTCTGTATCCCTTTTTCTTCTATTTTTATTTGGCACCCACCCTCACCCAACTGCTATCACAATCAATTGCCAAAGACTAGATGGAAATCCTTGTACTCCCTCGCCTTGACATCGTCGCATCTCTTCCTATACCCCGGAGCCGGTCCATTATATCTCACCAAAGACCTCTTTTGTTTGTGCTTCAAGTTGGTGTTGACGCCCGTCATCCAAGAATCAACCTCGTTTATCAGCATGCCCACTCCGGACGATTCCACGTGCTCGTACCATGCATCGGCATTCTCCTGCGTTGCTTCGGCGCGGAGGAGGTTGCGATCGCGTGCGAATTTGATCAGGTCGACTACCCACTGACACGTATACTCTATTGATCGGGGGATGTTGCCGAACATTTGATGGGGGCCTGTTATGGTGATGACCTTTTTGTCAGCTGGTAACCATTTCTTTGTCTCTCTCGGCTTCTTGTTTCGTCATAACCGACCACTTACCCATTACCATAAACATGTTGGGAAACTTGGGAACTGTTATTCCCAGATATGTGGAGATGCGGTTGGCCCAAGTATCTTCCCAAAGTCTCTTCCCGTCCACACCTTGTATATCAATGGCCCTGAAAGATCCCGTAGTTGCATCGAACCCTGTGGCGTAAATGAGCACGTCAAGCTCCAGCTCCTCCATCTTGGACTGCTGGTTTCCATTGCCGTTGGTTACCGGAGGAGCAAGTCGAACACCCTTTTCCGTGATTCGATCGATCGGAGTTTCTTTCAAGTCGACAAGCCTGACGTGCGGCTCGTTAAATGCCTCATAATAGCCGTTCTCAAGAGGAACACGCCGTGTCATGAAACCGTGACATTTGGGGATAAGTTTGTCCGCCACAGCAGGATCCTTGATGCGCGGCCGGATCTTGCTTGCAATAAAGTCGCTATACAGCTTGTTGGCCTCTCGATCCATAAAGATGTCCACTGGAATGCCCAAGACTTTTGCGAAACCTGGTTTTTGGTAAAGCTCCTCGAAATGGGCAAGCAGTTCTTCCCGGTCCCATTCTGTTGTTTTCTTTGGGTTGACCTTGTGTATGAAGCATGATGAAGATTCCAAACAGGCCTGGAAGATGTCTGGATACCTTTTGCGGATGTCGTTCATCTCCTCTGGTGAGATTTTACTGTTGCGTATCGGTGCAGTCCAGTTTGGCGTTCGTTGGAAAACGGTCAGGCTGCCACAATCCTTGTATATCTCCTGGATCGTCTGGATGGCCGTCGCTCCCGTGCCGATGATACCCACACGCTTCCCCCGCAGGCCTACCTCGTGATTAGCTGGCCATCTAGCAGTATGCCACGCTTCTCCTTTGTAGTCGTTGACACCTGGGATGGCGGGTAGGGTTGGCTCATTGAGGATGCCGATAGCAGTGATGACATAGCGCGTTGTGTACTCTCGCCCATGCTGGTCCACCAGGAGCCACGAGTTGCTATCATTACGATACTTCATCGATTTGATGCGCGTGTTGAACTGCATGGACCGCTTGAGGTCGAATTTGTCAACCATGAAGTTGATGTACTTTAACGTTTCAGGCTGTGGCGCAAAGTGCTCCGTCCAGCTCCATTCGTCAAGGAGCTCTTGCGAGAAGGAGAAAATGTACGAGAAAGACTCGGAATCGAAACGCGCCCCAGGGTAGCGGTTCCTAGTGAAACTTTTTGTCAGCTTTGGATATGGAAAAGGGGGGTTTTCTTTTTTCTTCGTTTGATAGTCCTGCCGACTAGCTCACCAGAACCATGTGCCGCCTGCTGCTTCAGCTGCCTCGAGCGCCTTGACGCGCAGGCCAAGCTCTCGTATGTGATGCAAGCTGTATATTCCGGACAAACCGGCGCCTATGACGAGGACGTCATAGTCCAGGTCCTTGTTTGCTTCTTGAAAGGCCGACATTACGACAGCCTCTGTTGCGGGTCAGAGATGATCGGAACCTCCGGGAGACGGTAGAGATGTTCACAATCTGAGAGATGTCTATGGTACCAGAAGCAATATGTTTGGATAGCCCCGAGATATCGCAATATTGGTACACATGATGAATTGAGCTGGGCCTTTGGAAATATGGCAGGCTATGGGTCCAGTCCGATAACGAGGCCCATGTCAAATTCAGATAGATCTTAACATGAATACTATAGTTCCTGGCGAAAAATTCCCTCCCCTACCAACGTACGTGTGTATGTTTATGCGTGGGCCTTTAACGGCTTTACTATTCGCGGGAGGAATCAAGGATCTAATTTTTTTTTTTTCTTCCAAAATTATTTCCAAGGCCCACACCACTGGACGATAGATCCAGAGAAGACTTTTTTTTTTTACCCTTAACTACCATACTACGGATATGGTAGTAAATGCACTGTCAGTGAACCGCATCAACTTGTTCACCGATCGGTGGGGATGGGATGGGATGGACCCTCCTTTCTGGTCCATGTTAGTCTGAACATGACACAAGGTTTTCCTAGTCTCTCAGAGTCTTTTGACAGGTCACCGGCTCTTCCAATTTGAGACTTACCGATGGGTTCCCTGTTTTATCTATCTCGTCTAGCCTGCAGTGAAAAACCTTATCTGAGAATCCTTGTTCATTCCAAAAAAAAAAAAAAAAAAAAAAAAAAAAAAAAAAAAAAAAAAAAAAAAAAAAAAAAAAAAAAAAAAAAAAAAGCCTGCACCTGCACGCTTTCAGTTTCGGCCAGGCAATAAATTCCGATCCCGCAACGAGAAACGCGATAAAGAGGTACAAAGAAAAGAAGGCCATCGTACAGTATGGTATATTTATATTTGAGCATCTCCAGAACATCATATCACCTGTACCTGTACCCCTGCGCCAATCATAACAGCTCCTTGCTCCTCCAAAACGACTCCAAGTCCCGCAAAAAAGCCCACCTAAGATCTCTACCCCAACCTTTGGCCTTCCAATCGTTCAAGCTCGCAGGGAACTGCGGAACGCCGCCATCCCGCACCGTCCCGTCGTGGGCGATAATGACAAATACATCATCGATGCAGTCAAGCTCCTGCAACCACCTCATGGTGTTTGTGGCCAATGGTATGTCGTGACCAAAGGTCATGTCGTAGAGCGTATCTGTGGGCTGGCGCCCCCCGCGCGACTTTTGCAGCTCCTCCCATGCGTGACCGGGACACAGCGTGGGCAGCGACGACGACGGGCACGGGTGCGGTGTTATACTGTCCGGGATGGGGAGCTGCGGTGACGGCCGAAAGATGCCGGCGTAGTGGCAGACGTCGCCGCCCAGGAGCACAAAGGTGGAGTTCGGGGAGGCGGTCGTGCGGGCTAGTCCGCAGAGGTGCCCGACTGCGTGTCCCGGGCTGTCGAGGAGGTAGAAGGACCCATCGCCAAAGTAGTCATATGCTGGGAAGCTCCCTATCTTGAAGGCTTGAGGTCCGTCGAAGGTGACCTCGCGGAGTTTACGGTTTCTGTGTGTCAGATAGCCTTTTAGTAGGGCTTCTTTAACTTTTTCAAGCAGCATGGATGAGCTTGCTCACGCGTAGTCGCTCTCCTGGATCGGGGACTCTGGGTTTGCTGGCGCTCCTGGGAGCATCGCCTCTTTAAAACCCGGCCCAACTATCAGATCGGTCGTCCCTGGGAAAGATTGAGGGTTGCCGATATGATCCCAGTGCCAGTGGGACCAGATGACCCCCTCGATCTTCTGAGGATCAACACCCCCTTCTTCCAGAATCTCTACGACATCCTTCTCCACCTTGATGTCGTAGTTGGTTGTTGGTATATATTGACAAATCTTTGGTGAGTACCCCGTTTTAAAATCCTTACGGATGCCAAGGTCGAACACAAGCTTGCGACCAGACGAAGGGTGCTCGATCAGAAACGAAAACGACGGCAATGCTGGGAACTTCTCGAAGCCGGGGACGGGAGGCGCCATAAAACGGTCCAAGATCGCTGGGCCAAAGTTGACTGGATTGATTATCTTGACAGTCACCACTTCACTGCCAACAGGTAGCGTCACCCGTTGTTTGCTGTCTGGAGACGTCATTGTGATCTGCAGGTGGTGGGTATTCTCAGTCAAAGATTACCTATTGCGATGAACCTATATTCGATAGTCAGTACCAATATGATGCAGAATCAAGTGGCTCTCAATCTGTCATCTGTAACTGTCTGCCTGTCCCCATACAGACCCTGGTTCTCCTTGAAATCGAGATCAAAAATAGTCTAGACGTTGTAGATAAAGAAGGGATCTCTGGAGCTGGTCCACAGGTATCCAGGGGGGAAGATTTGTTCTCATAGAACAATGCGTCAAGGCGGCCAGCTCCCCTGCGCCTCGGGTTGTACCGCTAATCCGTCACCCTTGAATGTGGACCTTCCACCATACCACAGTCAACCCTGAGAAGTATTACTACGTAAATAAACCAGGCTTTTGCCCAGCAGACTTGACATGTTAAGGTTTCCTTGCCAGTGGATATAATGTTACCGGCAAAGCCACATTTGGAAGTCTTTGAGTGATGCACCCTACCTATACTACGTGAGCGTATTGTCCATTCACAGATGAACATGGGATCTAGTAGACACTAGCGGTAGCTGCCGAGATGAGGTCGGAGCTGAGTCAAGGATAACTGGTTCTTCGATTGATGAGATTTGAAGTTTAGTTGATCGTTGGGTAGCAGCGTTGTTGAGCTCAGGGAAAAAGAGGAGAGAGGGGGTGGTAGGGGGTTCGCTTGTCAAGTAGGGGCTTTGCTTGTCAGGTAGGGTGAATGTCGTTTGTCCGTTAAATCCAAATATCCTGAACTTTTTTTTCTTTTTTTTTTTCTTCACACACATGTTCATCTATTGTTGTTAAGACAGTTTATGCTGATATTTTATTTTTGGTTTCGACGACACCGGGTTCGCCTTGGTTTAGCAGCACGTGAAAGAATCTGACTTTTTTTCAGTCAAAGCGCATCCCAAAGCACCATGGCCGACATCGAAAAAGCCCCGCAGTCTCAAGCTGTTGCTACTGAAAATGATGCTTCATCAAAAGAAATGGAAGCCTCAACTGCTGCCTCAGCCCTCAAAGTCCTTGTCAACTACGATGGCGACGAGACTTGGACTGAGGAGGAGGAGGCCAAGTTGATGAAGAAGGTAGACTGGAAGCTAATGCCGATTCTTTGCATGTAAGTGGTTGTGCAGGTTTTGACAGCCATATTTGCTCACAGTTCCTAGGCAAGGGGGGTATCGATTGCTAATTATCTTCGACTTTGATCTTAGTACATATGGTCTGCAATACTATGACAAGGCCATGCTTTCGCAGGCTGTAGGCTACCAAATCTTAACCCAAAACTAGATAGTCGTTGGAGTATGTGACCGAATGCTGACCATCGACAAACACAGGCGCTCTTTGGCCTTCGGACCGATCTCGGCCTCAGTGGCGATCGCTATGCGTATTCTGCATCTATATTCTATCTAGGCTTCATCATCGGGGCCTACCCTGCAATGTAGGTCTCTTTCTCTCGCCAGGTTTGCCAATGTGCGAAGAGTCATCAAGTTCTGAAGAATCAACCATTAGGGCCCTTGCACAACGCTTCCCCATCGAACGAGTGGCTTCCGGCATAGTAACACTCTGGGGAATATGTCTCCTCCTGACCATCGTCTGCAAGGACTATCAAGGTCTGTACATAGAGCGATTTTTCCTGGGTATGCTCGAGTCTGGTGTCAGCCCCATGTTTATGCGTAAGTCATATCCTGCAGACGTGAAAGTTCCTACCTGGGGCTCCTCTTTTTCTGACTTTAAAGCTCCCAGTTATCGTCGGCATGTGGTACAAGAAGGCTGAGCAGGCATGGCGCATGGGGATTTGGTACAGCTGCACCGGCTACGTTACAATCTTCTCGCCCCTGGTCAACTATGGCTTCGGCCTGATTGGGGGTGGTGTGTCGTCATGGCGGTACATGTACATCTTTGGAGGCAGCGGTAAGCATCCTCAAAAGCCTTGTGATATTCCTCCCTTGGCGGGTGAGCAAGCCCCAGCTAACTATGGAATAGTGACCATCCTTTGGGGCATTGCCCTCCTCTTCCTCCTGCCAACCGACCCCGTCAGCGCCAAGGGCTTCGAACCCCGTGAGCAGTACATCCTTTCCGCGCGGCTGCGGGAAAACAACGCTGGTATAAGGAACAGGAGTTTCAAAAAGGAGCAGTTGCTGGAGCTGTGCTTTGACGTTAAGTTCTGGCTCATCTTTGCGCTTGCTTTCTTGTCCATGATTGCAAATGGACCCATCAGTGCCTTCGTTCCTATCGTGAGTTTCTTGCTTTATCTAAGTTGGAGTTGCAGCCTGCATCGCATATCACTAATACGGATGAGCAGATCATCAATGGCTTTGGCTACTCAACTCTCAACTCCCTGCTTCTCACTATTCCCATGGGATTCTACGGCGGCTCAATCATGCTCGTGCTGTCATATCTTGCGTACCGGCTGAAGAACTGCAGAACTTGGCTCATATTCGGGGCTCAGTGCGGCACCATCTTTGCATCTCTGCTGTTGTGGCTGCTGCCTCTGTCTGCCAAGGGCGGCCTGTTGTTCGCCTGCACCATCTTGCCATCAATTGGAGGTGGGTATGCCGTCCTGATGGGTTTGCAGATTGCCAACACGGCGGGCTACACCAAGCGGTCGATCGCGTCGTCTGGGCTCTATATTGGCTACTGTCTAGGTAAGTGTTCTTTTTGCCAAATCCAATTGAAACATTCACATCGTTTAATGTTTAATCAACTCTTCTCTAACACTGTGACTTTTAATTTCAAATTAGGAAATTTTGTCGGACCTTTGTGCTTCAAGTCCACAGACGCCCCTCGGTACCCAATGGGCTTTCTGACAGTGGTGGTAACCAACGTCGTTGGCGCTCTACTGATCGTTGTTTACCGCTACGTGTGTGTATGGGACAACAAGCGTCGCGATGCTGCTGGTATCTCCGAGGGTTTCGACCATGCTTACGCAGACGAGGGTGACGTGAAGAACAAGCAGTTCCGCTACATTTTGTAATGTTGGGTACCCGCCTGACTTGCCAACCAAATTTGTTGTTTCAGTTCAAGGCTGGAAACATGACAAGCTCTTGCGTCAACATTTAGCAGAATTCTTTTTTTCTTCCTTTCAGCGCGTAGCCTGTTTGTTCAAACAGCATCGATGAACAAATTGGATCCACCCACATTCCCCATTTAGACAGTCCGGGTTGCTGTTGCCGGATGTTTTCAGTATCACTTTGTAGAGCTTCTATTGTGGATGCATCTACTCTTAATCTTTATCTTTATTGGTAGCTTTAAGTCTTCATTTTCACGGATTGCCTCATCATCCATATCTCATGTTTTATCTGTTTATTTAGGGCCACGTTAAAGATCACCCACGATTCCTTAGCCAGCACCCTTTTTTGATCCACACAGCAGATGTCTGCACTGGGTACGTTTTGGGTGGGGTTTTCGGCCAAATTGGACAGAGTGCATGAATCAACAACAGTGGGCCTGGCCAACAGGGATTAAAATCAAGATCAAGGGTTAAAATTAGGGTGGTTACGTGATTTGAATCACTTGGCAGTCAGAATTTTAAAGGGGTAAATGGTGCGGTAGGTGGTAAGTATTGCGGTAGGTGGTAGGTGGTAGGTATTGCAATAGGTGGGTGTAATAAATGGTGTGATTTGGGAGTTGGGAATAGCTTCATGTAATTGTTGGCCGAAAAAACGGGTTTACCGCCTTTGGCAAAATTTTCACCGCCTAGTGGCAGAATTTGATCCACAGGTGCAACATGGGGTCGGACGGGGTTGGGTGGGTTTTGGGTGGGTAAAAGTCTCGAAACCGTATCTACCAGTGTTCACGCTGTGTGGATCAAAAAAGGGTGCTGGATAAGGAATCGTGGGTGATCTTTAACGTGGCCCTTTATTTATTCTAATACCCAAGATGAATGCTGTTGGTTATTCAAGTTTCTCCCTCAGCAAACATGATGGCTAGCCCCACTCCTCCATGAGCTACTATGTGGGTACCTTGCCTTCCTGCAGCTCATGACCCCACCAAGAAAAAAAAAAAAAGTTCGAGCTGCTGTTCCGCGATCGCAAGGCAAATGCGACTCTCCGTACCTCAAACATAGAATTTTTGCAGCATCAATCGTGCACCCAAAAACTCACCATGGCCAAAAAATCAAAACCCAGCAGCGGCGGCTCCGCATCTGCCAGTTCCAGCAAAGTCACAGATGCCCGCTTCGCCAATTTCGGATCCGACCCCCGTTTCCGACTTCCCTCGAAGCGTCAGACCAAAACCAAGATTGACAAGCGTTTCGCCAGCGTCTTCAAGGATGAAGAGTTTACAAAAACCGCAAAAGTCGACAGATACGGCCGCCCATTATCGGGCGAGAAGCACAAGAAGGCACTCGAGAATCTGTACGAGCCTGAGGACGACGAGAGCAGCAGCGACGACAGCGACGCCAGCAAAGAGGGCGAGGACGGCGCAGACATCGAGGTGGAAGATGACGAGGTTGTGAAGCGCGAGTTGCGAGCAGCAGACAAGAAGTATGACCCTGCCCGCGGCGGCGGTTTTGAATCTTCTTCGGACGAGTCCGACTCGGATTCTGACGGTGGCGACGAGCCCGAGGTGGAAGAGGAAGAAGCAGGGGGCGCATCAATTCAGCGCTTCCAGGACGAGCAAGCAGATGTGCCGTTGGGTGAGGTCACCAACAGGATAGCCATCGTCAACATCGACTGGGATCACATCAAGTCGGTCGACCTATTCGCTGTATTCTCCAGCTTCGTACCTAGTGGCGGGAGGATAGAAAAGGTTTCAATCTTTCCGAGTGAGTTCGGCAAGGAGCGCATGGCACAAGAGGAGGTAGAGGGCCCACCTAGGGACATCTTCAAGAAGCGTACCGAAAACGAGGACGAGGAGGACGAAGAAGACGAAGATTCGGAAGACGATGAGAAGATCAAGCAGGAGCTCCTGCAGGAGGGTGATGACCAAGATTTCGACACCGACGCTCTTCGGTCATACCAATTGGACCGGCTGCGATACTACTATGCCATCATGGTCTGTAGCGACAAGCACACTGCCGAGACAATCTACCGCGAGGTGGACGGCAGAGAATACCTCGCGTCCTCCAACTTCCTCGACTTAAGATTTGTACCCGACGACACGACATTCGACGACCAACCACGAGACGAGTGTACGGGCGTTCCTGCGGGATACAGGCCAGTCGAGTTCGTAACGGACGCTCTACAGCATTCGAAGGTCAAGTTGACCTGGGACATGCATCCGGATGAGGTGGCGCGCAAAGACTCGATCAAGCGAGCTTTTGGTGGAAGTCGCAATGAGATTGCCGAGAACGACCTCAAAGCTTATCTTGCGAGTGACAGCAGCGACGACGAAGAAGAGGAGCCTTTGGCGCAGGTCACTGGTGGAAATGAACAAGAAGCAGAGCCTAAACTTTCCAAGAAGGAGCTTGCACGTCGGAAGATGCGAGAGGCTTTGGGCTTCAAGGACGGGGATGAAGAACCCAAGAGCTCCAAGTCATCGGGCCCGGTGGGCGATATGCAGATCACATTTACGCCAGCATTGTCCGGCAAGCCAAACGCCAAGGAGGAGGAGCAGGAGGTTGAGGAGACCACCATCGAGAAGTACAAGAGAAAGGAGAGGGAGCGGAAAGAGATGAAGAGGGAGAAGGCTCGCGCGAAGCGTGAGGGACGCGATCCAGAAGCTGCCGTGGAAGCTGAGCAGCAGGAGACCGAAGACCTCGGCTTTGATGACCCCTTTTTCCAGACAGAGGGTGGCGATGAACCCACAGTGACAAAATCTTCCATTCGTAAGGAGGAACGGCGCAAGAAGAGGGAGGCCCGTGAGGCTGAGGAGAAGCAGAAGATGGAGGAGCGGGCCAACCTGGAGCTTATCATGGCCGACGATACTGGAGATGCACCTGCGGCGGCCAAGGCATCATCCAAGATGAGCCACTTTGATATGAACGAGATTCTCAAGCAAGAGAAGGCCAGCAAGAAGAAACTCAAGGGCAAGGCGGCTAAGAAACAAGCGGCCAAAGATGCTGCGGCCGGGGAGAAGAACCTACTACAGAACGACTTTGAGATGGACGTGGATGACGACCGTTTCAAGGCTGTGTTTGACGACCATGAGTTTGCCATTGATCCTTCAAACCCCAAGTTCAAGGCGACGACTGGCATGAAGAAACTCCTAGAGAAGGGCCGGAACAAGAGGAAAGGAGTCGACGATGAAGGTCAGGATGACGCAAGTGAGAGGAGTTCCAAAAAAGCCAAGGCTAGCGCAGGTGAGCTGTCAGGGCTCGTGCAGTCTGTCAAAAGAAAAGCAAAGAAGGCCTAGTTCTAGTTTCCGTCTAATCTAGAACAGTGATCGCAAAACAATGTAATTCTTAGCAATTGAAAGAACTAATGACCACAAGTTTTCTTCTGCGTTGGCAATAATGGCGCGGTTCAATTGAGCTAACTACCTGGTATCTTACACATCTGTGCCTCAGTGTTGCGGTCACGAGGCCTCTCGTCAACCATGAAATCCTAATTGAATCTACCGTCAGCACTATTAAATAGGTAGGTATATACCTTGGCAAGCTTAGGTAGGGCCGTACATGACATGTCTGCCTTACCCAGTCGAACTGGGTAAATCTTGACCGATAAAAGCCAATGGATGACACGGCAACCCCGGATGACAATCCCATAAAGAGGAGCGACACAAGCCAACCAGACAGAGTAGGAATCTGCAGCGGCACGGCAGCCGGTTCGCCCTGGTCATTTTTCTCGTATTTTCCCCTCTTTTCGACAACTTTTTTTTACAGGCATACACAGCACCACAAGTAGTATGTGTATGGTACAGTACTTTACTTTGACCGAATTTTAGATCAGCCCGGCTGTGCTCCATGTTTTCTGTCCGTCCCTTTAATTACCAGACTTCGTACAAACAAGTGCCTAAAATCTTATAATCATCCAACGGTTAGCAACCTTATCTCAAAATCATCTTTTTTCATCGCACAAGACCGAGAACCCGCGCTAGCCGTATTGTGCTATTGTTACCGCAGCAGGCTGGAATTTCGGTCGATCTACCTGCATTGCAACGTAGTGCGTGCCAACCTACGTCAAGACTCGGCCCCAACGATTTCGATTGCTGCCAGAAAGAGAGACATTTTAATTCTGCAGCGGCTTCTGTGTGCCTCGTATTGACGACAGGTTCCGTGCAGCAAGTAGCGTTCGTTTTCTGTGCCTCTTGCATCGCAGGATCGGGGGAAAGAAAAAAAAAAAATAAGACACCTGCGGCCATTCAAACTCTACCCACTTTGGCCGCACGGGAGTTAGCATCGCCGCATTCAGAACATAACCGCCCGCAACAGAATATAAAAGGTTGGACAAGCTGCTCGATTATCACCACAACCGAAACGTCATACTCAGACAAACAGCTTCATTTTCTACCGCAGCCCCAACTTGAGCTTCCTGTCACGTGTCCACGATTACAAGAGAAAAAAGGAGAAAAAAAAAAAAAAAAAAAAAAAAAAAAAAAAAAAAAAAAAAGATAACAACCACACAACATTCCAAAATGCTCTTCTCAACAGCAATAATTTCCACTGCCGCCTTTGGGCTCGCCGCCGCCACTCCCATCATCACCCAGCGTGCAGGTGGAGGCGGTCCTTCGGTGGTGGCGGGCAAGGGCTTCTTCCTCGCCGTGCAGGGCGACCTGCGCGAGATGGACCCGGAGAACGCCGCCAACAACGCATGGGTGCTGAGCCTGCAGCGCGTGGCGACGGGCTTCTACGCCTCGGTCATCGAGCCCCGGGACCGGGACAAGACCAAGAACCCCACCTTCTACATCAACGGGACCACCGCCGACCAGCAGACGCTGAACCTCGACGTCCCCGGCGCGTTCCCGCTGTCGGCGGTCGTGGGGTCGAGCGAGGACGTCGCCGACGGCGAGAACGTCGTCTCGTTCCGCAACAATGCCGCCACCAAGGGCCTGACCGCCTCCAAGCGCGCCGCCGACGGAATCCCAATCCTGAATGGTCCATCGTCCGGTGGTGGTTGGGCCGTCTGCAGGCGTGATCTGCCCACCAACACGGGCCCGGTCTCGGTCATGATGCCGAGGTTCGTCAAGGCGGGCGAGAGCGCCCCCGAGGGCTGTGTGACGGTCGACTTTGTGCTTCTATGCAAGGATCTCGCCGAGCTGCAGCCGACTGATGGGTGGAACCATGACAATGTCAGCGAGATTAGCTGTGTGGCTAACTGAGGCTTTGGGTTCGATGCGAAAGCTTCTTGCCGTGTCAATGAAGGATGAATAGAGATGCGGACGCACTATATTAAATACTACGGAACATCTCGGTAATATCTGGCTCATAATAGACGTGGAATATCTGGGGAAACTTTGGAGTTGATGGATACAGCGCTGTACATAAATACGTAACTTGTATAAACTAATAACAGATTAGACATGCATCGATCGCAGGAATACCCTCAAGTTAGTTGATCAAGTCATAGCTATAGGCTATATACGACGTGAAGATGGGCTGTCAGTGCAAGTGATTAAAGAAATTCCAAATGGTTTCATTCGCTCTAATTCGTAAATATTAGTCATTCCAACAAAAGTAAACCCCATGTACAACTAGCCCGCATCCCATCAAGAGGTAGTTAAATATTTGCTACGTTATGGGACAGGGAAGCTTAAGGAATCGAGAGGCAATGAGACAGCATTACAGCATTGGCACAAAGCCCAAGTCGATCCACTTCTGTCCGTCATGCTGCACCTGCTTCAGCTTTCCCCCCTCGGCCTGAAAATAACACCTGTTCAAGTCTCTACTGTTTGACAGTCGAACGTTGGTCTGGCTGCCATCGTTATTGACCGCTCCCATGCCCTCGTTGACGCAAGCGATGCGGGTGTTGACGTCGGCACGCGAAAACACCGGGTCGGAAACCGGGCCCTTCCATTCATCGTCGCCGTTCGTCTGCGACATGATCCTGACGCCGCCGTTTTCCTTTTGCGAAGTGTCTTGCCACAGCAGATACGTGTTGATACCAGGTCCGGTGGATTCTCGGGCCGTCGAAAAGCCCCCGAGGCCGGCGTTGTTGGGCACGATGACGCCCAAAGCACGCATGTAGCTTGTGATGCTGCCGCGGGAATCGCGTTCAAAGAGCGAAAGCTCACCGTCTCTGTTGCGGTAAAACAGCCGCATCTCTTCTTGATTGTGCGTCGCGCCGACAGGAAGCGCGAGCAAGGGGGTACCCTCCGCGGCGTTGGAAAGGCCTTCCAGTTTGACGTTGCTGGCGCTTGCATCCCTTACCTGCCTGATTTCGCCGTTGGCTTGGTAGTAGTTGTATGGCCATAGAGAGGCAAGGTTGGAGTTTGGTGCACCACTCCAACTTTTTTCTATGATGCTGTCCGGTAAGCCCAGGGGCCAGTTTAGGCGGAAGTTGTAGCCCAGAACGGTGCCTGTGGGGGAAAGATAATTCATTTGGTTTTGGGCCACCCATTCACCAGCCTATGTGAAACAACAATGACAGTTTGTTTAGCGTAATTTCTTGACTTGGAAAGTAGAGAGCCCGCGAGGAAAAGGACCCGAAAGATGTTTCACATACCACGCCTGTATCTCGCCAAAGCGTGCTTACAGCAAAGGGGGTCCCAGCCATGGCCTTGTGGCTATCTTTCTCTCTTGAGACAATTTTGGGAGCAGTCCAGTTCGACCAGAGAGTTGAGAACCAACTGGTCCTGAGGTTGTTGTCGGGGTCCTGGTAAATAAGTTGAATAAAAGACTCGTCTTTGATCCTCCATCCAATTGCGGCGAGACTCGAGGCTGGGCGGATCGCCTTCCGGGTGCCGTCGCCGGTGGTGATGTCTGTAGTCGGAGGAGTCGTACTGGATCCGCCACCTCCACCGCCTTTTCCATCGCCAGCACTGGTTGGACACGTCCCCGAGCTGCCTTTGAACTCCGTTGCCTTCCAAACGGCAACTCCGGTAACGGTGGCTGCGATCAAAGCCGCACAAACAGCAACCAGAATGGACACAAGCAAGCTCGACCTGTCACGGCTGCCTTTTTTCCTTTCGGACGTATTGGATTTCGAGCCAGTAACCGGCTCCGTGGATGCGGTCCCAGAAGAAGGGATGAGGACTCGAGCATACTGATCATGTTGTTGGTAGTTGTGATGTACGTAAGATTGCTGATGATGGGGGTTGTTTCCATGCGATTGATTGTATTGTGGTAGTGCTGCCTCGGGGGCCTCATGCGATCGGTCCTTGATCAAGGGCTGGATGTACACATCCAGACGCTCGTAAACCTGCTTGGAGCTGTCGTCGGAACCCTGAAGAACAGGGGTTGGCGGTTGTGGTCTTGTCATTTTCTTTTTCTTTTTTTGCAGCTCCAAGCTGAAGGCTTGCAGTGCAGGTAGATACCCCCTTTAGTCTTGATGATATTTTTGATCTTGCGGATTTTAAAATAAAATAAAGGGGTTCTCGTTGATTGGGCCTCAAGGTGGAGAGAGAAATACAGCACTTCCATCTTTACGAAAAGAAAAGACTCCAGGGCGAGCATCAAATTTAGGGATTCCAGAAGGTAAGGCTGAACAACGCCCTAGAAGTATTTTATCCGGGTGAAATGGACCGATTTTGTTGCCCCCAACGTGGTCTGGACCTGCACAGTAATCCCAAAGGGTGGTTTCACAGGTGAAAATAACAGTGAAGACAGCCCGACCTGGTTGCTCACCCGCATAGTATTGTCCCTAATTTCCTCTCGAGATGTGTAAAAAAAAAGGGTGTACTAATATGCAAAGTTGACAAAAGCCACCAGGTACTGGGTAGGTAAAGGGGGCTCTCGTGACTGTTGCAGGGTAACACAGCTTGAATTGTGCCTCTGCCCCCAACCATACACAGAGGACTTGGTCTTGGCAGCTCAAACCAAGCGCTTGTAAGTTGTGGCTTTGTCCAAATTGCACATACAACAAAGTAACAATAAGATAAAGAGTTTTGGGGCCGAAAATGGGTACAATGATTATGTTCCAGGACCTAATTCTTTGTTGGCTGCGAATTGTTTGAGGAATCCCGGTGACAAAGCCTTTCGGCTTGAATACAGCGTCTGGAGAGACTATTTTCTTGGTTTAGCTCTGCTTATTTAAAAGAGCGGATTTACTCAGATGCCTTTTCGTAAATCCAACACTTGGCAATTATTTGCCACCAATTCCCAAAACCCGCCAAGACTCCAGCCCAAAAGACCCAAAAGGACTTGCTCAATATGTCATACAACCCGTATATGGGCTTCGATGTCAACGAATACGGTGATTATGTATCTGACCAGCCGAGCTATGAACAGCCGAGTGGCTCAGCAGCGCCCGCGTATGTGAACCCAACAACCCTTGGGCTACTGTCACTTCCGAACACATCGTCTGGAAGTGGTCAGAGTCGCACTTCATACGGCGGACAGCCTTACTCCTCACGCGGTGCCTTACCCCGGACCTCGAGAGCTGCAGTCTCATCGGACCCAGCTCCATCTTCTTCTCGCAGCCGCCAGCGCTCATCTCAAAAACCAACTGGATCGTCTTCCACATCTGCGAAGCAAGCTGTAACTTCCACGGCTTCTAAACAATCGTCACGGAGTGCCTACCCACCAACATCCATGTCTGCAGTTCCATCGGATCTTTCAGGACGCCCTTCCTCCCGTAGCGGCTATCGCTCGTCGACACAGCAAGCTGCATCATCTTATACGACTAATGATCGACTGGCGCGTAGTGCTTACCCACCTACCTCCATGTCTGCATATCCTACCGAGACTTCATCCAGACCTGCCTCACGAAGCGGACGCAGAGACTCCTTATACGGCATGTATCCACCCAAATCCACGACGTCGTGTGACCCCGATGCTCCATCTAGAGCTCTCTCATGGAGCGAACGCAGGGAGTCCTTCTCCGATCTGTTTCCAGCTACACCCATGTCTACGTTTGATCCGTTTGGTTCGTACGAACCCGAGACTCCAGGTAGGTCCGTCTCGCGAAGCGGACGAAGGGAGTCTGTCTCTGGTCAGTATCCACCTACTTCCATGTCTGCGTACGATACTGAGCTTCCAGCTAGATCTGCCTCACGGAGCGGGCGCAGGGAGTCTGTTTCCGGTAAGTATCCACCCACATCAATGTCCGCCTATGATGCCGAGCCTCAAGCTAGACCTGCCTCACGGAGCGGCCGCAGGGAATCTGTCTCTAGTGCCTATCCTCCCACCTCAATGACCGAGAACTGGTTCGAGGACCTGTTCAGGCCTCCTTCACGATCCGCTCAGGGCCAATCATCCGACAGCTCGCACCCTTCTGTGCGTAGTTCCCGGACCAGTGATCCAGCTCCGAATAGATCATCTCGCAGCCACCGTCGATCGACCGAAGCTCCTCCGCGTCCCAAGAGCCCCAAACCCTCCAACAGGGATGCTTTCGGCTCGAGGTACAAGACTTGTCCGAAATGTGGCCTTGGCAAGTTGAGGGTTTCCTCAATGACTATGTGCCGGACATGCGCCGAAGAGGAAACACGGGGCACTCTTGGCGCGAAGGTGCCTATGTCTTCGTCGACGACTCCATATCGGCCGGTTGTCAACCTTTCCACCTCGGGTGCGTCTAGGGCTACCCCTTACCCCATTCCGACCTTGTACACTGACACTCCCGTCCTCGGTGGAACCAACCCATATCGGGCTAGCATGGTCGCACCACGCGATACTCGCCGTTGTCCCTGTGGTCGACCAAACTACGACAACAAGTCAATAATGTGTCTGTATTGCCAGATGCATGGTCTTGGTCGAAATTGATCTGCATAGTAGAGCGACCTGGTCTTTTACACGTCAAGAAGAGCTACTGTCCGAAAAGTTGTAAGTACCCTTTGTAGAACATGATCAGACTTTTTTTTTACCGTTCAGTAGCAATACATAGAAAATAAATCATGGCTTCCACCTACACTTCTGCATTATCTCTTTGTGCATTTCGTCTTCTATTTTTTATTGCTGAGCCCTCTTGACAATGTACATCTTGTCTTTTTCGGACGGCAACTTGACAAACATCCCGTTTCCATGACCCTCTACCTCGATATTGGTAGAGGTACTGTTGACTTGTCCGAGTGGAATGGCTCCCAAAGTAACCCAAACAGTGTTGCCTTTGAGACTAGTCAAAGTCGCATTCCTCAGCCTCGCCTGGTCATCCCAGAATACATCTAGCTGGAACCCACCCCTCGTCAACAGGCCCTTGGCGTGACCACCTCCCTTCGCCGCCCACTGTTGCGGGAGAGCAGGCAACAGCCTGATCAGATGGTGCGCATCTGTACCGTCCCCTAGTGTTGCCGAAGTCCCGTCCGCCCTCACCAACTCGTGGCTCTGGACAATAGCTTCGACAACGGTCACGCCTCCATAGTTCCCGTCTAGCTGGAACGCCGACGGGGCGTTGATATCAAGCATAGAGTTTGGGTATGTGAGGTTTACCAAAAGATGGTTGTACGATTTGGCGACACCATCCGCATCAAACAGTCTCGCGGCAAGTGCAATTGACCAAGCACGAGACCAGCCAGTATCGCCGCCGCCGTTGTCCAGCCGCCTTGCCAGCGAGCGCTTGGCTGCCTCAAACGGCATGCTACTGGACGATGTTATCTGGCTCCCTGGGAAGAGGCCAAACAGCTGTGAAAAGTGCCGATGCCCAGGCTCGTCTTCCGTATAGTCGTGAATGAACTCGGCGAGGCCGCCATACTGGTCCCTGCGTAGCGGTGGCAGGCGAGCACGCGCTGACCGGAGGCGATCCTGGAGTTCCTCTCCCTCAACGTCTCCCAGAATCTCAGATGCGTGGAACACAAGTCCAAAAACCTCCCAGACGATGGAATTGTCGCAAGTGGGGCCCAGTGTCAAGGCCACCCCTTGTCTTGTTGTGCTGTTCGGCAGGTAGTACTGGATCTCAGGAGAGACGCTTGGGTTCGTGACGAGGTGACCCTGATATTCTGTCAGGAAGTCGAGGAAGAAAAGAGCAGAGTCCCGTAGCACTGGATAGTACTCTCTCAGAACCTGCTCGTCACCGGTAAAGAGGTAGTGCTCATAGACGTGCGTTACAAGCCAG
This sequence comes from Pyricularia grisea, assembly GCF_004355905.1. Classification (NCBI taxonomy): domain Eukaryota; kingdom Fungi; phylum Ascomycota; class Sordariomycetes; order Magnaporthales; family Pyriculariaceae; genus Pyricularia; species Pyricularia grisea. The sequence continues at coordinate 112,307 of NW_022156722.1, read as the reverse complement.
CCCAAGCCGGTGGGCCAGAACGTCGATGCGGCGTAGTTGTCTTGCGGAGCGCAGTCACCCCAGAGGTCCGTGTTGTGGTGGCATACGGAACCCGACGCGTTGTACATTCGGCGGGCGACGTCTTTGCCGTTTTGATGCATGATCTTGAGATGGTCCAGAAGGGAATGATGCAGCTCAGGCATGTCTATGCTCGATTATCAACAAATGGTTGCACCATCAAACACAGCAAGCAAAGCCAGAGTAGCAATAGGGAGTGAAGCAAAAAAGGAAAGGCTAGGGGGAAGGCACTCAACTCGTTAGCAGCGCCGGCCAATAATTCATCTCCAGGTTGATGTTGATGGTATACTTGGAGCCCCATTGTGGGGAAATATCTGTGTTCCAAATGCCCTGTAGGTTTGCTGGCAGAGTCCCCGGTCTCCCACTGGCAATCAAAAGATAGCGGGCAAAGTAAAAGTACAGCGTCGCCATCTCTGGGTCGAAGGACTGTGACATGCCGCGCAGCCTTTCTGCAGTCGACTTGCTCTTTTGCTCGCTGGCAGACGTTCCCAGGCTGACCTCAACCCGGCCAGCCAAGTTCTGGTAGTCCTTGACATGTTCGGCTCTAATGGCTTCATACCCCTTCGAAGCAGCTGTGCGAAGATCCACCAGTACCGATTCGCGCAGCTGGTCTTTGGCCTTGCGATAGGTGGTCCAAGCAGTCCAGTATATAATTGCCGAATCAGCGTCGCTCACGACGATGGTCTCACCAATCGTCTTGATGGAGCCCCCTGATACTGTCACCTTGGCCCCCGACGAGAAGACTATCGCATCAGCTCCCATGCTGCCACCGCCCATAAGGATCGTGTCGCCATCCAGTGCTGTCGTATAGTCCTGAAATCTGTTCAGACCGCTGCCTCGTGACTGGCCCAGCGTGAACGAGATCGACTTGCTCTGATTACTCTTTATCTTGACGGCGATGACCTGGTCCGGGAAGCTGGCCAAGTATTCCCGGCTGAACGAGGTACCATTGACGGTGTAATCAACACCAGCCAAGCCCTCACCAACGTCCAGCCATCGTTCATAATTCCCCGCCTGTCCTGCCGGCCCCTTCATGGCAAGATTTAGTCGGCCGAGCCAGTCATAGTGCCTGACAGAGTCGGGTAGGCCCTTGTATGCCATCCCAGCAAGCGTTGCAGCCTCCTCGATCCTGCCCTGGGTAATCAACTGCTGAATCTGGGGCATGTTGGCGGCGGCGTCTGGGTTGACACGGTCCATCTTCCCACCCGACCAGAAAGAATCCTCATTGAGCGTGATGGCTTCCGTCAAGGCGGTTCCGGGAAGCGAGAAGCCAAGACGGCCGTTGCCGATGAGGAACGAGTCGTTGTACGTAACTCCTGCAGAGGTTTGCCATAGTCTGAGAGGGTTGGCGGCCGAGTTTGCCAGTTTGAAATCCATTGCTGCCGCCACTCCAGTGAGGAGAGAACAAAGAGCCAATCTCGGTAGCATCGCCGGCATTCCTACTGGTCTGGGATCTCAAGTGAGATGATACTGGAGTCCACACAAGGAGGAAAGCGAGAAATCAGGGCTGCCATTGTGTTGGTGTTTGTTGAGGCATGCGAGCTCTTCCATATAGCCCAATCTCTGCCCAGCCCAGTTGAGCATCCCCTCATGAGGAGTCGGTGGTCCATCGGATTATCTAATCCCGACTCTATAACGGGCTGATATCGTTAGATATTAGCCGGCGGAAGTACATATTTTTTTTGGTTATGGCCCCCGCGGTCCCCGCACCAGGAGAACGGCGGGCCGGTCTGCAGCCGATGGAGCACCCATTGTAAAATGCTGGTAAATGTCAGGGTGGCTTGGGGTGGTGGCTTGGGTGGCTTTGCATATCTTCCAACGTTCCACCTTTTAGGTATTCTGGAAGCAGCCCACCCTACCGATAAGATCGATCTCTTGATATTTCCATGTGAGTTGTGGAGAAAGATTGCCGGTATCGATAAGTTGTATTTTAAGAATTGATCGAAGCAGAGCTACTTGTTCCAAGTTGGGATGTCCCATGTCACGGCTAAGAACGCATGTGTTTAGTTAAGTTTTCTCGGTAAAGGAAAAAAAAAAAAAAAAACCTCAAAAAAGAGTTTCCAAATGAACTACCGGACTACCGAAATGGAAACAAACGGTTCTTACAAAAGATGATCCAAGAACCCTTAGCCAGGGCTACCTGATTAACTAGCCTCATGTGCGGCTGTCTTGCAAAACCTTACGCTCCAGTTCTAGCAATCTTTTATCTTGATCTCCAATGAAGAATAGGAAAAGAACGCAAGCTAAAATTGGATGCATGTTTTGTTTGTTCGCGCGATTCAGAGTCACCCCACTTATCCGCCGAGATCAAATGGAAGCACAGACGCACAGCGGGCTTGGCGATGCAATATTGTGGGTACCACTTAAGGTGCGGGGTACGATTACGCTAATCCTCAACTCTGTTTCGCTGGCCTTTGCTATGGTGGTATTGTCTGCCGAGTCGTTGATTCCACAACTAAAATTCAGGGACCCCAGGATTGGAATGCCGGGTTGGCAATCATCAACCCCCGGCTGGCTATCTGCAGTATCACTCGTCGATTGATTTCTGCCGCTATGTTTACCATGTATTTTTTCTTGGCCTCTTCGCCACGATGGAAACCATCATTACGGACTGGCTGCAGGTCGAAGGAGGAACTAATCCTAAGAGGAAGCGAGCAGAGTTGGTGTTCACTCAATTCAAATGAAAGAGTACCTACCTACCTACTAAGATAAAGTAGGTAGGTAAGAGAGAACCTTGGACCGTTCGGCTAACCACCTGTGCCGCCGCCCACCGGCTCCTTTTGCAGACAAGTATGCTCCGCCTGCCACGCAAAAAAGATAAAATGCGATCTTCAGAAACGACTAGCGCAAGGCGAGCAACGATGCACAGCTTGCGATGGCGCCGACCGGCAATGCGATGTGCGACACTCGAAAAGAAGGAGGAAAACAACTACGAACTCGACCACCACTAATCCAACCACTACACCGGCGGCGGCCACTTCACAGCCGGCACGACCACCGGAAGAGTATAGAAGACGATCGGTGGTCAGTGAAGCGCATGTTGACCTTCGCACGCCACCATCGTCTCATTTCAGCCAAGCTCGGCATAATTTGCCAAATACCTGCCCCTCCTACATATCAAACCACAGCCCCGAATCCTTTCGCACCACGCGCACCGGCGATACAGGTCACGAATTAGGCACTGGCAGGACCGCAAGCGATGTAGACACTGGCTTTCTTCAAGTTTACGGTCCAGAGCAAGATATAGACGTTGAGGAACAGGAACAGGAGGCCGCATTAGGTCATCCCCACCACAACACGCTCGCCTTTCAACAAAGAGAGCTGCACGAGATATTTGCCGAAACATACAGCGAGTATTGCTTCACATGGTGTCCAGTACTCGACCCCGATACATTACTTCGGGAAGTTGCTCGGTCACCGTTGCTGGCAAATGCCGTTGCCCTCGCTGCAAGTCACATACGGCCACCGCTTCTCCCACACGATGGACCGGCAGCCTATTACAAGGCCGCCACCACTATGTTTTACAACGACGAGGAGCCTGATCCCTTGACAACACTACAGGCCGTGTCACTTTTCTACTGGTGGGCAAAGAAACCACCAACCATGATTCACCGTCACTCGAGCTGGTGGTGGCAAACTGTCATCATTCGCCAGGCACAGCAAATGAATATACATCGGGAAACTCAAGCGCCAAAAGAGCCACCAGAAGACGATGCATCGCCTATTGCCCACGCACAGGCGTTGCTCTCGGTGGGAGGCCATTACTTTCCAGCTCCCGCTTCAGCAGTACCGTACCGACCCGAGATTAGCATCCGTCGACGCATCTGGTGGACTGCGTTTGCAAGGGAGAGACTGACGGCGCTCTGCCAGAGTAAACCAGCCGTCATCGATCCAGAAGATTGCAATATACAAGAGTGTACCTTACATGATTTCCCACCCGATCCAGCCCTTCAGCGCAAAGGAGAAATATTTATCTATTGGGTCAGGCTATGTGGCATCATGGGTCGCATGGCCAAGCAGCTCACTCGCGCTGCTCCAGATGAGCCATTCCCCTTACACCTGAGGCGGGAGCTAGTCACATGGGTCAAGTCTTTACCGCCTCATCTGGTCCTTCCAATACAAACAGGAACGACCTCTGCGTCTACGTTTGACAGGGACATTCACTTGTTACACTTGCCATATTTCACGAGCATCATTGTTCTGCACCTTCGCAAATCCGCCCGTGCCCCGGTACCACAGGCTCTTCCGGCCGCGATACTGGCTGCGAGCTGTACGGCAAGAATCCTGCGTGACGTACTTGCGAGAGGCGATTCTAGATATTTACCAGCAATCACATGTTGGTATACGGGCTCAGCTTTCATAGCTTTGCTCCAGGCCACCCGCATCGAAAGCATAGCTGCCGAAGCAACCGCTGGACTGGATATTATAACTGCCACAGTGGACCAGCTACAGATCATGTGGGGGTCGGCCAAAATTATTCGGAATGGCTTTGACAGGTTAAGGGCGCAGCAGCATCAGCTGCATGCGCAGAGCCGGCAGCCGAGTGCCGTGTCTGTTCCTGAGGCAATTGTACCGGAAGCTGAACACAGGATCACGCCGGTAGCAAGTGATGAACTGCCGGAGCTGGACAAGTGGGAAAGCTTGTTCCCATTTGTGACGAGGGATACAAGCGGCATAGCTGCCACACTGCTGCCGATTAGACGAGAGCCAAGGGACGCGACCAGGATGCCGACGCCCGATAACATGTTGTTCCAAGATAGGGATTCATACATGGCGGGTCTCCTGGATCCCTTTGGCTACGGCAGCTTGGAGTTTGCCGACCTTGGAATGCCTGAATTCGGTGTGTAAATGCAGTGGTTTCTTTTCTGGGATTAGCCCCTTTGTATTCTCACTCCTTCTTCTGATGACATGAACCCGACACCGATGAAATGTTTCCATTTTCAATAGATCTTATGTCATATCGCTATGCCATGCCTCGCTATAAATGTTCGTCTCTACTGTCAAACATGCCCCCGAAACGTCCCATTAACACCCTTGCCCTCCTTTTTCTTTTTCTTTTTTCGTGAATATTAGTCGAGGTGGTTTATTAGACTTGTTGATTTTTTCTTCAGCCCTGCGCCCACCCTAGCGCTCCCTTAGGCACATTCTCACCCTTGCGTCCTCACCCACTTGGTCACAGGTGGTCCATCGACGTCTCTTGAGACCTCGCCGTCCATAATCTCGGCCTTCTCAACATACCATGACAGATCTACTCCGTCCTGAAACTCCCATTCCAAGAAGCCATTACCCAAAAATCGCCAGGGATTCTTGGTCCTATAGACGATCTCAAAATCCTCGGCACGAATCTCGCTAAGCAGCCGCAGGAAGAGCTGCACTCCGCCGCCGAACAAAGCAGTAACCCTGCCATCCTTGGTACCACGTTTGTACCAACTGGAGCAACCGCCACTCCAGACCAGTCGCTTGTGAATCTCGTCGCCGTAGCGCATGTAATCAAGCGTCTTGTCGAGCTTTGGGTGGATATACTTGATATCTTCAGTCGCCATCTTCCGGACCCACTTGGCGATGTAGTCGCCGGTCCAGTTGAGTGACTCGACGAGAGAACCGGCACCTCCGAGGCATCGTGGGCCCATAAAGAGGAAAAAGTTAGGGTAGTTAGGGACGGCGACACTCAGGTAGCTATCTGGAGAGTCCTTCCACTGGGTGGCGAGGTCCACAGATTGGTCTAGGCCGAAAATGGGATACCGCGGACAGTGGGAGACGTCAAATCCAGTTGCGCAGATGACTGGTGTTTGCCGAGATTAGATTAGCGACTTTTTCTTCTTCTTTTTTTTGGGTCTCTGGTCATGCCAACCCGAGTCAGAGGTTAGGGGGTTTACTTACTGACATCCACCTCGTGGACCTGACCATCGGCAGTAACTATGGCGTTCTCCGTCACCTTTGCCACAGGACTGTTGGTCAAGTGCACGTTTGATTTGCTAAAGCTTTCCAAGTATCCTGGTCCTGGAGTTATGCGTTTGCAGCCCATCTCATACTTGGGTATCAACATTTCGCACAACCTCTTGTCGTGGTTCAACTTTTCCGCCATCTGCGCAGCGGCGGCCTCCATGGCAGCCTTGTTATTCTCGCCCTTGATAAGAACATAGAACGACTTATTGGTCGTTGTGATGATGTTCTTTCTGTGTCGGAGGTGCTTTTCCGGATCCTGGAAACTAGCCTTCTCCTCCTCTGTGTACTGTGGGTTCAAGTCTTCCATCTCCCGGCCCAGGTGTTTGGAAGGAGGAGCGCGGTAGTAAACCCAACTAGGGCCGCGGATGAAGTTTGTGACGGTGGTGCCGGGCAGCTTGGCCATCTGCGGCATGATCTGGATGCCGCTGGCCCCGTTGCCGATAACGGCGATGCGCTTATTGCTGTAGTCGTAACCGTGATCCCAGCGGGCAGAATGCGTAATGTGACCTTTAAAAACGGCCCCCTCGCCGTGCAACCCGGGGATCTTGGGCCAGTTCTCGTGTACCAGCACACCCTGGCCTGATACCAGGACATCACAGTACTCGTCTCGCTCGACGCCGGCGTGGGACACCGTCAAACGCCACTGTCCCTGATCCTCGAGCCACCTGGCACCGACGACGCGGGTATTCAGGTGCAGGTCTTTGTCGAGGCCCCACTTTTTGACGGTGGCCTTGATGTATGCGAGTATATCTGCCCCAGAAGCATAAAACCGATCCCAATTTGGGTTAGGGTCAAAGGGGAAGGCGTAGATGTGGGCGGGGACGTCGCATTGAACGCCGGGATAGTTGTTCACCAGCCATGTACCGCCCACTTCGGGCAGGGCCTCAAAGATGGTGTGCTGAACCAGCTCGCGCATCTCACGGAAGCGGTGCTGGAACTTGTGCGCCATCAGCAGCCCACTAAAGCCGGCGCCGATGGTGACGACGCGCAGCTTCTTGCGCGGCGTGTAGGCGTGGTCATTGTTGAGGGTGAATGGGTCCGCTGCGGCATCAGGTGTTGTAGCGTCATGTTGTTGGCTGGTGGTGGCTTTCGGCGGGTTGGGGTTGGATATTGTTGGTGTAAGAGGTTTTGTGGTGTCTGTGGCGTGCGGTGGCGTTGTTGTAGTATTAGTCGGCTGTGGGGTTTCGGTAGTGGCGAGAATTGGTGTCAATTGTTCGGGAGCTTTTCCCTTGGGGCTGTCCACCATGATGGTCATGATTGCTGTATTTGCTTTGTCCTTGTAAAATTCCAAAGCAAACACAGCTCTGCTGCCACCTTCATCAAGATATATGCCGAGTCCAAGTCGTTTTGTTCTTGGGCTTCTTGTGCTGTTGATATAACGGATAATACCTCTTCCCAAGTGGGAAAAGAAAATTCAATAAAGAAAATATCGCTTGCTTATCTCTTTGTTTTCCCGAAATGAAATCTGATCTGCATTTGTTACTACGTAGTACTTGTTACTGATTATATTGCCGATGTACAAGCCGGTTCCACCAGCCGGTATTTTTTTTTTTTTTTTTTTTTTTTTTTTTTTGCTTTACTGTAAAATGTCGGTAAAGGAAAAAATGGTAATGTCCTAATTGGGAACTGCCGTTACCGGCGCATCGGATTGGGGGGACCCTTGGGATTGGAAAGTTATTATGGAGGGGCCTTGTATTATCGGCAACCCTTCCCTACCTTATCTTGATCGATTTCGATCCCGCACTTTTTTTCTTTCGCGTGACTTGTGTCTGCCCACCCCTCATTGCCGTGCCCGCATAAATTCCGTTAACACGTCATAGACCCCCAAAACCCCCCAAACCAGCTTTCCCAGCTTTCAGGGCCTACTATAGTACAACTGGGAAAATATGACTCGGAACCAGGTGCGAAATGAATGCCACATTAGTAGTGAGTAGTATTTTGGGGGCTGGTGGGGGTGCCTACCACAATGCCTTGCGACTTTGGAACGGTAAGTAGAAGTTAATGCATGGGCGGTTTTTTGGTTTTTTTTTGTCTTTTATGCTGGTAGACGAATTCACTTACGTAGTACTAGGTACGTTCAGGTACATTCGCGGGGCTAAGCCAAGTGGGTTCGTGCGCGTCTTCGGTAGTGCTCGGCATTACTTGGGCGTTTTTTCTTGGATAGGTGTGTTTTTGGCATCTTGGTTCTGTGACATTCTCCCGACTCGTATCGGCGCTGTAATTGTATTCTTGTCGGTTACCTATTTTGAGCTTCTGATTTCTATTCTAAGGGATTGAATTGATAGCCGAAGTGGAGAGAAATCAATTGCCATTGTCAGGCCGCCAATTCAACACCACATCCTGCCTAGCCTGCCTGGCCTAGGTACCTTCCTTGGAATCATGGTTTTCTATCCTCCATCGTGGGTGCCGGAGATAAGCAAGTTGCATTTCTTCCCGTTCCTCTTCCTCACTTCGTAACCTGAGGTACCTACCTTAGGCAAAGTGGCCCTAATTCCCCAGATCGGCGCCAATGTCTAACCGAACACACAAAAAATAACAGCTCAGGATGCACCCGACTCAATCCCACTTCACGAGTTTATGATTGACGAGACTTATGGCCGACAACCGCTCAACAAATCCCGAAACCCGTTTACCTGCGGATTGACCGGCCGAACCCATACCACCGCCGACCTACACCTCCGCTCCGACTACCTCGCTCGTGCTCTGGCGAAACGCACCGGATGGGCACCCAGCGATGACCTAACCCCTTGGGACAAGGTCGCTGCCATCTTTTCCATCAACACCATCGACTACATCATACCCGCGTACGCCGCCCACAAGCTCAATGGCATCGTCACCCCCGCCAACGCTGCTTATGCCGCTGACGAGCTCGAGCACCAACTTCGGAGTTCCGGCACCGGTGTAATCTTCACCTGCGTTTCGCTTCTAGGCACAGCCCTCAAGGCTGCCGATGCTGCCGGGCTAAAGAGGGACAGGGTGTTTCTGCTGCCGACGGTAGGCGACGAGGCTGCCATTGCGCAGGCGCCCTTCCCGACAATCGAGGACCTTATAGCCGAGGGCAAACAGCTCGAGGCTCTGGAGCCTATCAAATGGCTCAAGGGTCAAGGCAGGAGGCAGGTGGCGTTTATCAACTACAGCAGCGGAACCTCGGGGCTTCCCAAGGCCGTCATGATCTCCCACTATAACATCATCGCCAACATCATTTCGCATGTGGCACACGAGTCGGTCGCCCGAAAGCAAAAGGGCATCGAAACGCAGGTGGAGCTGGGTCTCCTACCTATGAGCCACATTTACGGGCTCGTGGTGGTGGCGCACACGGCCACCTGGCGCGGCGACGAAATCATCGTACTACCTAAGTTTGAGCTCAAGACCTACCTCGACGCCATCCAGAGGTTCCGCATCGAGCACCTGATAGTCGTGCCGCCCATGGTCATCGCCATGTTGCAACAAGGGGACGTGTGCGCCAAATATGACCTGTCGAGCGTGCGCTTCGTGTACTCGGGGGCGGCCCCGTTGGGAGAGGAGACCATTGCCGAGCTGGCAAAGACTTACCCCAAGTGGATCGTTGCGCAGGCCTACGGATGCACCGAGAGTGCGGTTGTGGTCTGCTCCAGCAGCGAGCACGATGTTATGACCAAGTCTTCTGGGTCGCTTGTGCCTGGCGTCCGCGCCAAGCTTATGGATCCCGTTTCTGGCAAGGAGATTACTGAGCATGACAAACCCGGCGAGATTTGGGTGCAGGTGAGTGGCTAGCAAAGGCCATAAAAGCAAATCATATTGCTTAACACTAACACCACTTTTTCTTTTCTTTCAAGTCACCATCTGTTGTCCTCGGCTACCTGAACAACGAAAAGGCCACGGCCGAGACTTTTGTCCACGACACCGACGGCCGCTGGCTCCGCACAGGCGACGAAGTATATGTGACAAAGTCCCCCCAGGGCCATGAGCACATCGTCATCGTCGACCGCATCAAGGAGCTCATCAAGGTCAAGGGTCACCAGGTCGCACCGGCCGAGCTCGAGGCGCACATCCTGACGCACCCGGCCGTGTCTGACGTCGCCGTCACGCAGGTGCCGGACGAGCGGGCGGGCGAGGTGCCCAAGGCATTTGTCGTCAAGTCTCCTGAGTACAAGAACACCTCGGACGAGGAGATGGCGAAGCTGGTTACCAAGCACGTCGCCGACCACAAAGCTTCCTACAAGTGGATCAAGGGCGGCGTGGAGGTCATGGAGGCCATCCCCAAGAGTCCCAGTGGGAAGATCTTGAGGAGGCTGCTGAGGGATCGGGAAAAGGAACGCAGGAGAAAGGAGGGTGCCAAGATTTGAACCAGTGATGCTTTGTCACTGGTCAGTCTGTTAAGATTTGCTTGTAAATATGTACCAAGTACCTAAATGTAGCAACGCGTGGGATTTGATTGTACAAGACTGAGGGCGAAAAAAAAAAAAATTGAAATGGCTCTTCTGCTGTGTGTTGAGCACCATTTACTTGATAGCTCTCCATGAGAGCGTTGCCTTGAGACTAGATTGATCCGTGCCTCAATTCTAGCAGTTTATGAAGCGACTTTTCTACACAGGGAATAGAGTTGGTGTGATCCAGACTTACCAAGGAAGGGGTAAGACTGTCTACAGCCCTGTTTTCTAATCAATGCGTTTTGGAAATTGATTGAGCTAAAGTAGCTTGATTTTGGTACTTTTTTTTTTCAAGGCTATTGCAGCCCGAGTTAACGGAGCATGCCGCATAATTATCTCTATTCACCTTTTTTTTGTGTGTGTGTGTACTGGTCTCGGCTTGAGGCGACGTCCTCCGGCGTGTCAGCAACTACACGTATTGTAAAGCTGCTCCTTGCAATTTGAAGACGAGGCGGAACGGAGGCCAACTACTGAAAGTAGTAGTCTAAGCTAGCTTATGGCTCGCGGTCCAGAGTCCAGACGAACCAGGCCCCCTATCCCAATGCAGGCACGCGACCGAATGAACAAGGCGGGTACCTGCTTTGCTGAACGCCACGGAAATGTCGAACACCGCACTAGAATTCTTTTGGTTCGGGTTGAAGCAAGCGAGGGTTGATAGCAGGTACACATTCCGCCCTGACCAGAGCTTGTTTGGTACTTTTGTTGTAGTTATAGCCGCTATCCACTCTCAGAATATGACCTTGGAAGATTTATCAGTTATGTAATACAAGGCATTTTCGATGAATTCGATACCTGGGCATATGGCCCTCAAAATATCGCTGTTTGTGTCTGTTTGGTTTCCCACTTGGGATAATAAATAACAACCCTGCCCGCCCTATCCAGGATGGATGTTCCCTAATAAACTAGACTAGACTAGTCTAGAACAAACCGTTGTTTGGCTTCTTGACAAGCTTTCAGGCGACCTGACTGACCCGCTCCCACTTGCTCCAATATCGCTCCGACAGGAACCGCCGCAAAACAAGGGCCAGCGCAAAGGCACCATAGGCCCAGAGCACCCCGACTCAAGACAAGCATTTCTCCGCTCGACGAGGAACTTCCGATGTCATGGGCCTGACTGACTGCATTGGCCAAAATGATTACATTCGAGAGACAAACTACCCACAGCAGATAGACAAACATCAAGGCCCTACTAGTAACAATGATATTTGGGGCGCATTTGCACCAAAGAGACGCGTGTCGCCGTCACATCATTTCGATGGGCGCAAGGCCGCCAGGTAGACAAGATACATATCTGTGTTTTGACTTTCCTCCCGTTTTTTATTTTCTTTTCGGCGTAAAGGTTCCAGTCTTCTTCCACATGGGGAAGCAATGTATAGGAGATGCTGCGGTTAACATCATGGGCCCCTTTTTTTTCGATCACTGTACATATAGTAAGGAGCAAGAAAATAAAAAATAAAAATCTTTGCTAACCAGTCAAGCTATTGCAGTCCCCCAGCAATATAGGGATTGGTAATCTACGGTAACCGAGGAGCTATCTTATTTCTAGCGTGTAGGTCTAGTTTTCCTTGGCGCGGGGCCCAGCTCTAGACAAAGATAGCATCACGGATGCAACTCAACCCAGGGCCAATATATCAAACGACAGCAGCCATCCAATTTGCGCGATGCAACAAAAAAGCCACGCTATCTAATATTGGGCCTGACTGAATCAGGACACTATAATTTCTAGAACCGGGGGCTAGAGTTAGCCGGGAAGCAGGGCTGTTTGACAATAGTACTGTAGTCGTACTACAGTCTGACAAAAGTGATGGTGATGCTTGAAGCATTTAATATTGGTACCTAGGAAGAAAGCAAATTCCCCTAGAGAACCACCCTAACCTCGCCTTATCATGCACCGCTTTCGCCAAGCAAGTCTCGACCTCTTCCCCAGGTCCAAGGTCCGCGGACCTACAATGCTTGAGCTGTTTTGATGGAAAGCTTGTCTATAGCGGCTCCGCGGGTGCGAGCTGCAAGGTGTAACGGTCCGCTCGCTGCTACCCGCCGGTGCCATCATAAACCCTGGTTCCCTGAGCGGATTAGCAGGGCGCACTTCTCCGTGATGGGGAGTAAGCATCAAGGGAGGACATCAAACGCCCATACCATGTTTATAGCTCCTGCTAGTAGTTAGCTGTATAGCTCGAGGGCCCGGTTGGGACTATAACGATAACAGGATGGTGATAAATCGACTGTGAGTACAGTGGTTCTGCTAGGAGACGAAACAAGTATAAGAATACTGTTAGTCTCCTGTCTTTAATGTCTCTTCTCTCCACTTTCTCCAGCATCCAATAGCCACTCAGACCTAGACAACACCCAAAACAAACACTTTTCACGCCATTCACAAGACACCTCGTCTCTTCAACACAACCAAACAACCAAAACAAATCCGCCAAAATGCGTTTCTCTACCATCTTCGTCGCTGCCGCCTCCGTCATGGCTGTCCAGGCTGCTGCCACAACCTCCTCCTCCTCATCAAAGGCGGCCGCTACCACTACCCCCACCAAGGCAGCAGCGGCCGCAGCCACCACTACTTCCACCAAGGCAGCAGCAGCCGAAGCTACCACCACGGCCGCAAAGAAGGCTGCTGGTGCTAATGTGGTTCCCGGCGCCGCTTTAGGTCTTGCTGGTGTTGCCATGCTCCTGGTCTAAATGGTATGGAAGCATTTGTTGTTGGCAAGTACTAATCATACCGCAGCTGAGCAGAACTTCAAAAAAGCACAAACTAACAGGATACTCAGCTTGATAGACGATTTGTCCCAGATGAAAACAGTCAGATACACCCTTGGATGTCTTTGGGAGGAGCATTTCTTTCTTTCGTACCCACATTGTATATAATTTATCATTTTCTGTCTCTTAGTTGAACGGTGATCAGAGACTATATTATATATCACGATTTCGTCCATCTTCTACATTATACGTGCGCATTAGGTACTATGTGTGATTTATATCTCCTGGTTCTCGGGGGCAGACTCAGGAGTGCTCCATCTATTTGAAAATAAAGTTGCGTTTGCAATACGCGATACCAAATCAAGGGTACTCCGCGCCGTAACCGGTTACCCGCATGACGGCAAACTTTCAAGCCTGGCTCGGCTGTTTGCATGGTCTGAACGCTGCCAAATTCATGAGCCTAATCGTCGGTTTAGCCGCATAAGGCCGTTGCCTCGTGCGGTTTGCAAACACTATTTCCCTTTGCCGGATGTGCTCGCTAATACCGTCATGTCCTTCTCCGGACTATTTCTGGCTGTCATTTTTGCCGGTTGGGGATTGAAACCCAAAAGAAAGACGTGTTGGGTCGGCATTATTCCTACAAACACTGGCGAGTATGCGTACCGAACGATTGCCGTCGATAAAACTGATAGATCAGCAACCTTTATCTGTCCTCAAATCTATAATACTTCCTCATACGGCATAGAGAATATGGCATTGGGCAGTGAAGCAAAGCCACCTACCAAGGCATACAAGGTTCAACAGACAAGCCCCAAAGCTCTGTACCCCTCTTCGCTCAGTTTGGTACCTAGGCAGTTAGCAGATATACATACACACCTACCCCTGAATGAATGCACCAGTGGGTAAGGTACGTACTCGAATTTACCCTGCACCTAGGCGTAAATTGTTAAGCCCCATTAGGTACCTCCAATGCCTCCCTGGTTTTATCCCCAGTAATAGAACCGTATTAGGTATTTTGCTTATACTTATCCCCCGTTTGCGGACTTTCGCTTTGTTCAAATAAACAAGGCCAATCCTCGCCGGTACATTTATTTAATGGTAGGGGTGTACTATACATGTCACATTTCAAATGTGGCAGTTTGTCAATTCAGAACCACTTGAAGCCGAGCATCTTTACAAGCCTGGGAGCGTTACCTCGGACAGCAATTAACGTGCAGCGCCGGTACCATTGAATCCTTGCAGCTCGGGTCTTCTTGCTCATTTTGAATTCCACTGTTGCTACCCCCTTTGTTACAGAATCAAACCCTGCAAGCCAGCATTGACGTAGTATATTCTTCTAACCCTGAACCCAGCCCTAGGAAGCCTTTGCCCAGGCAATAGTCGCACTCAACCGGTCCCCAGACTCGTAGAACAGATAAGTTTGGTTGTCTTGCGTAAACAACCTGAGGCGAAGCAACACGACCATCATTCGCCATCTGGTGCAGCACGATGGGCTCATGCCCAACATTTCGCAGCGTCCTGTCAATGGTCCGCGCGAGAGCCTGCCCGTTGGATGCATGATAAATCACATACAGCTGCCCATCCCACTCCCACAGGTTGGCTGCCGACACGTTCTGCCCCTCGACGTCGCCGGGCACCACCACGTACTCCGGATCGACGCGCCACGTCCTCCCGTCGACCGACTCGGCCAGCCGGATGCGCCGGACATTGTCACGCTCGTTGCCCATGTAGAACATGCCGTACGCGAAACCAGATTCAGCCGCGTTCCGGGTGCGGAAAGACGCGCGCGTAGCTCGTCTCGGTTACATTGGCTCCGCCCATGGCGTTGTCGACCGCCTTGCCGCCGTACTCGAACGCGAGCGCGTCAGGCGAAGATGCCAAGCGGGCGTGGGAGTTCTCACCGTGAAAGTAGAGAAACACGGCGCCGGCTTCGGAGTTCCAAATGGCGTCGGGGCTGGAGACGTGCGAGACGTTGTAATGTGGCACCCAGTCGTTGCGCACGATCGGGGTTGCCGGGGTGCTCTGTCCATGGCCCGTCCAGGCTGTCGGCGTACATCAAACCGATGCCACCTGAGCGTTCGTGCGGAGGGAGTAGTAAAGATACCACTCGCCCAACGGGTCAGTGAGATGCTGGCCCGCATGGAAGATACTTGGGAAGATGAACTCGTTTGTCGGGTTCCATGTGGCGGTTTCTTTGTCGATGATTATGCCTTGATCGGAGAAAGACGGCCACCGGGCGGGTGATGATTGTTGGGCTTTGACGTTGGATATGACTAGCAATCCCACGGCTAGACGGCGGACAGGCTGGAAAAGGGTAGAAGCAATCTTCATAACTGCAATAGGGAAGGTGGAGTTACGGGACTATGCTGTGGCGAGCTGATTGTTTCGTGAATAGACGCGATGACTGTGTAGAAATAATAGATATTTATCTTGTTAGTTCTAGACGGCCTCATCCAATTATCTTCAAGTATACCGAAAAAGGAAAGCCTGTATGGCCGAGCTTTGCCTCATCCAAGCATGCAATGATGTCGACGAGATGACAAAAATTGTGTGCCAAGTGAAATTATTTTCCAAAAGGCTGATGCCAATGTATATGCGCAGCACAAAGCTCGGCGATCTCCATGGCTGACAGGTGATGATTTGTGGTGTTTACTCCTGCTGATTCGGGTAATTTGCCATACACCAAATATTGACCTCGCCCATTACGTGATGGGGCTTGCAAGGCTTGCTAGATGGATTGTGGGTTGTCCTTGTATAATACAAAGATCAACATATCATCTTGGCTGCAGGATGTAAAAAAAAGCTTAGCAGTCCTTCAGGAGGCTACCCAAAAATTCATGCACCTTGGCAAGATGCACATACGAGTACGTGTTTAAGCGCCCACGGTACCTTGTTAACGAACCGATGTAAGGATCCATCACGGCTGGATCAACCGGCCCCCAGCCCCACGACTTTACACCATCAATATTTGCTTGGCTTAAATCCCGTTAATAACTTTGCCGCCCTTCCCCCGCAACCCCCAACTTTTGCTAATTTCACTATAAAGTTGCGCAATGGGGTAGAAATCTCCGATTGGGGCGAAAAATGTCGTGCGGAGAATTGGCTCGGCTGCTCGGTACAGCTTTGGACCGTGGTTCCTGCTGTCGTGCCCCATGTTTGCCAGGCACTGAGAGTAGCACCCAACCATATTAATGTCGTTTTTTTTTTTTTGGTTCTCGTGTAGATGTTGATCTCCTTCCTCAACCAGAACATGCACTCTGCACGTATGCCAAGGTGTCGAAGAGGGGAATCAAAACAAGGCACCACATGTAGGAAAATGAGGTGCGGATGGGGAAATGGCATGCATATACTCTGTGGGAAATTTAGGTATATAGCCGGAAAGATAGACCTTACTCGAGTTGACCCTAGACCTTAAGTCCCTTTTCACTGCAACACGCTCGTTTGTCCTGATTGACTTATACCCGTTGCCTCTGAGGGTGGTTGCTCCCCCCGACTAACCACAGCCATGGCCCGACTAATATCGCTCTTTGTGGCCCTGAGTGGCCTTCTCGTCGGCTCATCACCACTTGTATCGGCACAGCAGGCAGGAACAAACTCCACATCGGGGCCTGAAACCGTCCACGTAGGTTGGCTGGACGGAAAAGCACCCTCGACTTTTGCAGGAGCAACCTTTGGTCTCCCCTGGCCACGGGGAAAGTACCGTCCCGACACCACAAGCTTCACGACGGCCGATGGAGGCTCCGAACTCCAGTCGTGGGGAACGGCCTATTGGCCCGATGGCTCCTACAAGTGGACCGCGCACGCCGTACCCGCGTCATCAACCCCGCCGGCCGATGGCTACAGCGTGGTTGCATCTGGCAGTGGGTTTTCAGGCAACTACACCGGCAGGAGCAAGCACAGACGACGCCAGGATGAGCCTGCGGGGCTAGTGACTTCCAACACGGACGATGAGGTAACGGTCGACACGGGCAAGATGTCTGTTTCGTTCCCGAAACGAGGCGAGGTTGTTGTGGGCGAGTTGCGCTCTGCAGGCGGCAAAACAGTAGGAAGAAATGGAAGGCTGGTGCTGCATTCGCAGTCTGGGGTTTTGCAGGACATTGACCAAGCAGCCGAGGGTGAAGCCATCCAGCACTTTTCCTTCCAGAGCACGGTTGAGAACGTCACTGTCAGCGAGGAGTCGTCATCCACTCGCGCTCTCGTTACCGTGCGCGGCAAACACACAGCCACCGCCGGCTCGCACCAACCATGGGTCCCCTTCGTCCTTCGATTCTACCTCTACCGCGATGCCGACACCATGCGCATCGTGCACAGCATCGTCTACGACGGCGATGCAAGCACCGACTTCATCACGGGAGTCGGCATCCGATTCGACGTGCCTCTAGCCGGCGAAGAGTTGTATGATCGCCACGTTCGCCTCTCGGGAGTCGACGGCGCCCTCATGGCCGAAGCAGTCAAGGGGCTTACAGGCCTTCGACGCGACCCCGGGGCGGCGGTCAAGGCGGCGCAGGTGGGTGGACTCAAGACGCCACCAACCGAGACGTGGGACACGCGCGTCACCACCCGCCTGCACTGGATCCCGGCGTGGAACGACTTCAGCCTCGCGCAGCTGTCTCCCGATGGGTTCACGGTCAAGAAGCGGACCAAGGCCGGGCAGAGCTGGGTGCACGCGAGCGGCGGCACGAGGTCGGGCGGGTTGGCGTACCTCGGAGGTGCGACAAAGGGCGGTTTGGGGATGGGACTGAGGCACTTTTGGAAGCGACACCCTACGGGACTGGATGTGCGCAATGCCGCCACTGACGAAGGGCAGCTGACGCTATGGATTTACAGCCCCGAGGCGCAGCCCCTTGACCTGAGACCGTTTCATGACGGGTTGGGCCAAAAGACTTATGCTGACCAGCTCGATGCGCTGGAAATCACCTATGAGGACTGGGAGGAGGGCTACGATACCCCTACAGGAATAGCGAGGACAAACGAGGTCTTTATCACGGCATTTGACAGCACCCCCTCAGCCCAGACGCTGGCAGATTTGGCCGAGCATATTGAAAACCCACCTGTCTTGACAGCAGCACCCGAAACATATCATGCATCCGGAGCCCTCGGCACTTATTGGTCTCTACCTGGCCAAGGCAGCATTGGAAATCCTGCGGCCGCAGCTACGATTGAGAAAAACCTTGACTTTTTGTTCAAATTCTACGAAGGGCAGATTGAGCAGCGACGGTGGTATGGCTTTTTGGACCATGGTGATTTCATGTAAGTTATTCCATGCTGGCTTGATGTTTGCGTGTCAAGTTTTGTGTATATGTACTAGCTAACCTTGCTATCCCAGGCACACCTATGATGCCGACAGACACACGTGGCGGTATGATGTTGGTGGTTACGGATGGGACAATTCGGGTATGTCTTTGTTTACTCGCCTGCATGGACTGCTAGCATCATTCAAGCGTGTTACTTGGCAAGCATGCTAACCACAACACGATACAGAGCTTTCACCAGATATCTTCTTCTGGCAACAGTTCCTCCGCACCGGTCGCGCCGACGTCTACCGCTTCGCCGAAGCACTGACCCGACACACGGGCGAGGTGGACGTGTACCACACCGGCAAGTGGAAGGGCTTGGGCACGCGCCACGGAGTCCAGCACTGGAGCGACAGCGCCAAGCAGGCGCGCATCTCCACGCCGCAGTACCGCAAGGTCTTCTACTACGTCTCGGGCGGCGACGAGCGCGTCGGCGAGCTCATGGAGGAGACGCTGGACGCCGCCAAGACCTTTACGTTCCTGGACCCGCGCCGCAAGGTCCGTACCGACGGCTTCAAACCTTCTGAGACGGCCGCAGACATTGGGCTGGGAACCGACTGGGGCGCACTCGCGGCAGGCTGGCTGATCGAAGTCGAAAGGCGGGGGTCGCGTCAGGAGGAGGCAATGACCAGGCTGAACAGAACCATGTCGGGAATCGGGCGGCTCAAATTTGGATTCGTGACGGGCCAGGCCTTGTTTAATCCGCAGACAGGCGACTTGGGTCCGCCTCCCAACGACCCATCAAACAACGGCTCGATCGGCATCTCTCATCTCTCCTCCGTCTTTGGGCTGGTCGAGGTTATTCATGAGATCACCGAGCACCTGGGCGGGCCGGACAAGCTGCCGGCCGGGTTTGACTCGGCGTGGCTCGACTACTGCCGATACTACAGCGCGACGGCGGACGAGCAGCGAGCAAAGTACGGCGCGGCCTTCTCTGGAACCAGTCTGAAGCAGGGTCACTCGCGACTGACGGCCTACGTTGCCAATCGCACGGGGGAGGATGCGCTCGCGAGGCGTGCGTGGACAGAGTTTTACGGTAACGACGGCCTGAGAGCGTCGCTGCCGTGGTCGAGCGTGTCGGTAAACAAGACGGATTTCATTGGCCCTGCCGTCGAAGCACCGTGGCTCAGCACCAACGATTTAGGACTGTATGGTCCTGCCGCTATTGAGAATTTGCAGCTCGTACCAGAGGCGTTGACTGGCCCACCGAGCTAGTTACTATGTGATCAATTGAGAGGAGGGAGGGGGGGGGAAATGGATCACGTTTGGAAGCTTACCTCAACTAAGGTAGATGATTCGATTCACTCACTGAAGCTGCCTTACCTAGGTGGGTGGGTACCTTACATACCTTGCCACTGCTACTACAACTTACGTGGTATACAGTTTTGTCGTCGTAATTAAATGAAATTTAAAACAACAGGTGACAGTTGGCATCTTGGTAATTTTAACCAATTATTTCCATTTCCTTGATGCAATCGTACAAAGTTTGGTACACTTGGTAAACCCAGGGGCTACCAGAAACTTACGTGTGACGTTCCCCCTCCCCAAATTATTGTCGGAATAATTTCTGGATTCGAGCACTAACCCCCGCAGTTCGGGAAGCACCCATTGGCTCGGCTCCCACATCAGCTGTCTCGGTATGCATTGTCCCGCCCCAAGGTTGCATTTCGGTACCGGCTCCACCGATTAACAGCATCTTTATCCGACCAACCGACATTTCAAGAAGGGGGCTAACCCTCGTTCATGACAAAACGGTGACTAGGATCTAGTCAAGCGAATGAGACGTTGTGAACGGGGAAACAAACCTGACTGTTACTATGTAAAAAGCGGGTGAGGGTGGATGGATGTTGGGGTAGCCGCGGCTAAAGTCGTGTGGCAGAGGGCGGGAAATTTGGAGCTGGGGGTGCGGAGGTGGAAAATCTGGGGTATGGGGCCTTTTTGCTCAAACAAATAAGAACATCATGTAACCCACCATACCTGCAGTTTTGAAATCTTGGAAACTTTCTTTCTCTCTCTCTCCTCTTCTCCTCACAGGACAGTCTCGTGGCAAATAATTCCAAACAAAGGATTTTGCCCAAAATGAGCGAGAAAGCCGATGTCAACCCCAACACGGGCACTGGCCCCGACATTGAGGGTGTCAACAAGACCAACGCATCCCAACTGGGCTACGAAGATGTTACTCTTGAGAAGGGAGCCGCCGATGGCTACAATCGCGCCGGCGCCATCGAGGCCGAGCAGCAAGAACTATCCATGACGGTGCTGGAGACCGTCAAGGCATATCCCGCTGCCACTTTCTGGGCTTTTATCATGTCTTGCACCATTGTAAGTCCAATATGAGAGCAACAAACCCCCCCGCTCTCCCCCATAACGATTTATACGTGAACTATCATCCTAATTAATTGCTCTATTTATTCGTTCTCTACAGATCATGGAAGCCTACTGCGTCTTCTTGATGGGCAACTTCGTCGCTATCGACCGCTTCAAGAACCG
Organism: Pyricularia grisea; assembly: GCF_004355905.1. Lineage (NCBI taxonomy): Eukaryota > Fungi > Ascomycota > Sordariomycetes > Magnaporthales > Pyriculariaceae > Pyricularia > Pyricularia grisea. The sequence continues at coordinate 91,411 of NW_022156722.1, read as the reverse complement.
CTTTGGTGAATACAGCGAGGTCGAGAACGGAAAGATTATCACTACCCCATGGCAATCCGGTCTGCAAATGACCGGCCCAGTCGGAGCCTTTATTGGCGTCATGATCGCCGGTCCAATTACTAGCAAGATTGGCTACCGGTGGGCCACAATTGGTGGACTCATGGCTCTCAATGGCTTCATCTTCGTCTTTTATTTCGCCAACTCCTTGTCTGTCATGTTGGTATCCCAACTTCTCGAGGGTATTCCTTGGGGAATTTTCATCGCCAACGCACCAGCATACTGTAAGTTTGAATCGATTCGGCTATGAGAACAAACACCTTGTGTTGCCCCTAACCATACGTGTCGCTAACATTTTAACCAACAGGTAGTGAAATTGTCCCCATGCGCTTGAGAGCACCTTGCACTCAGATGTTGCAAATGTTCTGGGCTATTGGTGCCATCATTGTCCAGGCTGTCACTTACCAGTACAACGAGGTCGATGCCGACATTGCTTTCAGGTACGTGTTCTCTCCTTGGTTCCAACCAGTCAACCAACCAATCAACCGAATTATGTCGCAGCACACATGTCATGTCATGTTATGTACTGACATGTCAACTCTCCTTCTAGAATTCCTATCGCCCTCCAGTGGATGTTCCCCACACCCCTTGCTATCCTCATTTGGTGGGGTCCTGAGTCGCCCTGGTGGCTTACCCGCAAGGGCAAGCTCGACGAGGCAGAGAAGGCCATCAGACGCCTGGGTCGTTCCTCGGCCACCGATAACCCTGCTGCTACCGTCGCCATGATGAAGCGTACAATTGAACTCGAAAAGTCCGCCAAGGAGCCCAGCTTGATTGAGCTCTTCAGGGGTACCGACCGTTACAGAACTCTCATCGTGTGCTGCGTCTACGCTGCTCAGAACCTGACAGGCAACCTCATCGCCAACCAGGCCGTATTCTTCTTCCGACGTCAGTATTACCCATGATATATATATATATCACAACCAATTTTGTAATTTGAACCAAACTCCAAACTAACAACAAAGACAGAGGCTGGCATCGATTCAAACCTTGCTTTCGGTCTTGGTCTTGTGGTTTCTGGCGCCCAAACCGTAATGGTCATGGCATCCTGGGTCCTCACAACATATCTCGGCCGACGAACCATTTACCTCTGGGGTTCAGCCATCAACATGGTATTCCTCATTGCTGTCGGTATTGCAGGATCTTTCGGCAAGTCAACCGCAACGTCCATGGCCACGGCCTCGCTTGGTCTGATCGTCTCGGTTCTTTTCTGCTTGGGTCCTGCCCCCGCCTCGTGGGTCATCATCGGAGAGACGTCCTCCATTCGTCTCAGGCCGCTCACCACAGGCGTCGGTCGTGCCTCTTACTACATCGTCAACATCCCCTGCATCTACCTGTCCAGCTGGATGCTCAACACCGAAGGCGCCAACCTGGCCGGCAGAACCGGTTACGTCTGGGCTGCGACGGCTGCTGTTTGTCTTGCCGCCGCATACATCTACCTGCCTGAGATGAAGCACCGCTCCTACAGAGAGATCGACATTCTCTTCAACCGTCACGTTCCCGCTCGCAAGTGGAAGAAGACTGTCATCGACATTCACGACGACGAGTAGAGGAGGTATAAAAGATAGTGCCGGGAAAAAGATGCAAGAGTTTCGTTTTGTATGTGGTCAGATCAGGCCAGCGTTGTTATCGAGCTCTTCTATTTAGCCTTTGTAGAAAAAAAAATACGACAGCAATAGCTTCAAGTCGCAATCAGATAGCCGTCGTTCCACTGGGTTGGATGACCTATCGGATAAGTCGGAGCTGTTTTGGTGAAACCAATAATCAGTAAATCAATCATTAATTTCCAAAGCCCTTCACCTGCATGAGTGTCAGATGTACTGCACTTGACGCTTCCATATTACTGGTGGAAGACACCGTCAGGGCCGTCAGCTCTAGACTCAGACCAATAGGTTGCTAATCCGTATCTGCTGGGGCTAATGCTATTGCTAGTAAGCTCGCACTTCGACCAATTATGATAAATAGACCTTGAAAAATGCATGGCCGTGCCGCTTTGCAATGTAACAAGTCCCGAAGAGTGCAAACCACCCACAGATACCCTGCTGAGGTCAGCACGAATGCATCTCTGCTGGTGCACCAGAGGCTTGGAGAGGCCGTCTCAGCGTCTGCTTCATAATCATACGTCGTCCGGGCCAACCATGTCAGGGATAACAATGATCTCTTGTTTAGCAGATTATTAAGAGCTCCAGACAAAGTTCCAAGGCGACTTGAGAGAGAGGATGTTAAGGGCGGCAGTGGTGCAATAGCAGATACATTGCTCTAAAATTCTTTGAGCAAAGAAGGTAGCGTTCCCATGAGCTGTTCAAGGCCCATGTGATCAAGGTGGACGTGTCATACGTATTATGCAATTTCGATATTTTTATTTATTCATGGCCGGCAGTTCTGCTTATATGCTCGGCGAATCACCCGCGGATCCCAATATCGACATGCTAAAGTTAGCTCCGACGCTGATCCCAAAGTCACCGAGCACACACTTGAACGAGTCGTTTGCGCCCATCATAGAGATTGCTCGCGACTACGCATTTGACTGCAAGGTAAATAGCCTTTGGGCTTTGTCAAGGGAAGCTTGGAATAAATTCACCCTTTACTTATATGTAGGGATCATGCTATCGGATTTGTAGGCGCAGCAAGGGAAGCCGCATTAAATTGTGGAGTTGGAACTTCCAAGTGCCGAAAACCGGCTTTTGGGGAGTACTTTATTAATAGGCTGCTGATTATTTCGATCAACATTTCCAAGAATTTATCAGAGTTTTTTTTTGGCTTTATAGTCCTGGAATACCCTTCTAATTCAGGTCTTAATGCGGATAAACGAAGGCTTGAAGCCCATCTTACTGATACTTGGGGGGAAATGAGGTTAAATAGGGCGTGAGATGGAAAAATCACCCATGGCCAAGAAAGAAGCAAAAAGAAAACAGAAAACTGGAAAGAAAGCAGAGGCTGTAAAGGAGGAGGACAATTAATAGCAGTGAGGGGTAAACTAACTCTGCGATGTACTGCCATGTATTGTTCGTTTCCCCCACTCCATTGACTTCCAACACGACACTTTGCAAGGCCTCGTCTGGACGCCTAACCCAGGCTCTTACCGGTGGGATGTCTTCTAGAATTGCCGTGAATCATGATATTGCAGGTCTCTCCCCAGCCCTGGGATAATACTTCATTCAGGCTCCCATACCCCAAGACGTAAATTACAGGGGGATAAAGAGTATCATCCTAGTCTAAAGTGCCCTGAAGAGGCTAAATCATATCAAGGCGACTTCAGTCTAGCTTCCACAGATGTTCCCCCTGAAAATAATACACATTATGAAGTGAGACTGGAATTGTAATGTATTTCCATTCTGGCTTTGTTAAACAAGTTACTTCTTTCAGCAGGTTAGCCGCTCTCTTGACTTATAGCCTTTCACGAGAATAGGAGCAGTAATCAGTTACAATAATTAATTACGTATACTCTTGGAAAGAAACAAACTTTGCCAGGGCTTTGCTTATAGCAATGACGGCGATCTCCGGACTCTTATGCACCAACTATGGGTAGTCCCTGATTTAAACTTTGCGAGATCGCTCCGGAAACCAAAGAACCTCCAGCTAATATATAAGTTGAAAGCTCGTACTATGCTGACGTCCTCCGCTTTGTAGAACATCTATATTATTTCTAATCATCCTATCCACTCACATAGTTCACCTATTCGATCTCTCAGCGTACAAACTGTTCAAAAAGCCAACCATAGTTCTTCAAAATGCGGTTTTCAATTGCCTGCACTATCGCAGTTTTACTGCAAACTGCTTTGACCGCCCCATTAAATCTTGGCAACAGTCCCCCAACTACCTCGCCCGAGGCTTCTACGGATACGATACTTCCCAGCCACAATGTCTATAGACCCCCGGGTCTTGATAAGCGTGGAAGGAGGTGTAAGACTTATCTTGAAGTTTGCTTTTGGTTTAAAGATGATGTTTCGATGAAAACAAGTACTGATCATATCTCGCTCTTATAGCTGGTTTGGATGACTTTGGCCGACAATGTCGTCAGAAGGTCGCTGGAGGGGTTGCCTGGCTGAGGAATGCGGGCGCCGATTTGACTAAATCATGTCGCAAGGGTGTGAATGAAGTGAATGCCTCAGCGCAAAAAGCCAATATTGATTTGACTAAACATGTTAAAAATAGTGCTGCTGATTTGGATGCCGCAAAGAAAAAGGCCACTGCTCAGGTTAAAAAGTTCAGGCAGCAATAAGTGAGAAGGTAATGCCAAAAATGCGGTGAAGCAAAGGCCCAAGGCGAAGAAAAAAGGTACCTAAGAGTGTGTTAAAGGGTAGTGGAGATAAGAAAAATAAACTATATAAATTATTCGGGTGTGGCTGTTTTATAACTACAGATCTGTATAATAGCAAAGATCTCCATTTTTACAAACGAATAATTACCGGTATAACTGTACAACACAAGCAATGCCCCATTTTGTCCATAAACCCCGCACGTACAAATTTTAAAAATCTCAACCACCGGCGCCTGTATACTTGCACCGTTAACACCATTTCCAATTCGCGCAGCTTGTAATTCGGCACTGATTATATTATATTATTTATGTTAAACATCGTTTGTATTTGCGACGTAAAACACAATTGCGCCCGTATTAATATTATCGAAAAATACGTACGCGTGTCATTGATTATTTTTTTACTTTGTAAATACAAACGATATAAATACAGGGAAACTATTCCGAGTGGTACGAATTGAAAATTCTGGGCGTAATGGTTAAAATATCCTCGGGGTTGTGCGTGTAGAATTTTTTGGCGTGGTTTGGCGTGGCGTTATGTACCTCTATGTACGAGTTCATAGATGAACCCGGGTCAGGATTGAGCTGAACCCCCTTCAGAAATTTTTTGATCCACTTTTTCTCTGAAGGGGGTTCAACTTTTCAAAATCCACTTTAATTACACCGTGGTACTTGGTCGAATTTATGTAAAATAATATTTTTTTGCGTATGCGGTGCATATGCGCCGAGTATGCGTACGTATATAAAAATTAACAAATTTTATATATATAGGTAAAATAGCATACGTAGGGCATATGCGGTGCATATGCAAATATAATTAGAAATTTACTAAAAGTTTTAAAATTAAATGTTTATATATATATTATAATAAATTGCTAAAAAAAAGTTCAAAAATATAGATATTTATATATAATATATTAAATAAATTTTTTATATTTTAAATATTAATTATTGGGAGTATTTTATTAACTATTTTACTTTTATCTTAATATAATAATATATCAAGATATGATTGAAACTACAAATAAATTTAAAAAAATACTTTGCATATGCATTGCATACGTATTTATAGTAATATATTAGAAGCCAGGGTATGAGTTATAATTTAACTGAAATCATTTTAACCAACTGGCATATTTATTCAGGTGTAGGTTAATCAAGTCAGGAGAGGATTTGAAGTTTGTCAATAATAATCAAGTGGCCAGGAAGCGAGATTTCGACTTGTCGTTACCAAAAATAAGTTAATAGCATATAGGGTGTATGATACCTCTCTGTCCAGATATTTAATCCTCTTTACATTACAGCCATCATAGCTTCGTACTGCTCTTCTTTCAGCTCTTTCTATAGAACAGATCTTTTGGAAGTTACACATATATTTTCCACCTAAAACACCCAACAAATCATGCGTTTTTTCAATTTCACTCTTATGGCCGCTTCGGCCCTTTTTTGGGGAGATGCTTTTGCTGCCTCGAAACCATCCTCTAAACCTTCCACTAGCTCTGCTGATGCAGCAGAGAAACCCAAGGAAATTAGAATATGCTCCGCGACTATAACGAATATGAAAACTGGCGCGGATCTCGGCCGAGGTTCTGTACCATACACCCAACCGCATTATATCGCCGGCTTTGAGGTGTGGTGCAATGAAAATTGCAAGTTGAAAAGTCACAACATCCATGTTTCCCACCTAAGGGCAGAGTGCTTCCCTCATATGTAGGCTGCACAGATTCGTCGCTGTGATTGTGCAGCCAAATATGGAACGGATCCACGGTTAGTTACTGGGTTGGTGGTCCTGTGTTGATGGACCTTGCACCACGTGGAGACCTGCGTTGTATTCAATACACCTGACGGGATGAAAAAGAAGCCCGAAAAACACATCACTTGGTCCTGGCCGGGAAGGGGTTGGAATTTAAATCAGTCGTCTTTACCAGCAATAAAAAACACCTGTTTCATACTTTTCTCCTCCAGTAATGTACATTGGTACTGATGATAATAAGTTATGGCTAATGGACTTTACGTTGGTATTTTTGCCCGTGGCTGGATCGACGTGGTAAGGGTATATAATGCCTTCTGATGATAAGAATAGGGGTGCTCATAGCCCCAATTGACGGGCTTGTGAACCAACGAAACAATTGTATTAATTGCTTCCTATTTTGTTGGTTAAAATGGTAAAGGTAAAATATCGCTGAGACGATCTCGACCATTCAAACGCAGATCAGTTGGATGCCTTAGGCCTGAGTCTATCGATAGTGCCAAACAAAGGATATATTCACAGAGAATTCAAAAGTTGCAAAGACACTGTGCAGGGATTTACTAGATATATGTTCCAAAGGTTATGCGAATGGAAAGTTGGTCAAGACAGGACTCTACCTGTGGTAGATACCTATGAAGCGATATGGTCTGCATGTTGCCACATCCAGGGTATACAGAAAATGGGCAGTTAACAATTGGGTGCACCGTGGTTGTTGTTGTTGCAGTCGCTCATGTTACACAAAATATCGTGTAAGGAAATGGGCGCGCGTACGCAACTTGCCTACCGGTTGGTTGAGCCGGCGGCCAAACCATGTTCCACCAGGTGCAACTCGGTCCAATCAAAATTGAATGGAGCAAACTTCTTCTGAGTTGACTGATAAATAGCCCAACCGCACCGACCTACCTGACTAACATATAATAATAATTTACCCCTCTTGATGAGAACATAAACAAGTCTGCTGCCATCTCACCGATTCCATCCCAATTAATATAGCCATTTCTCACCCAGCAGAAAAAAACAAAAACAAAAATGTACTCCACCAATCCAGACCTTGAAAAAGCCCTCTCCTCCATCACCGGCAGCAATCGCGCACTCAACACCCTCGCGCGTCTGCACGAAGAAGCGCTGGCAGAGCCGCCGTTCATCAGCACCGACGCGCGTGCATCCGAAACGGAGACCAGAGACGAGGCGCTGCGCCGACACACGCGGGAGCTGTTTGTCGCGCTGGACCCGGACAAGGCGGCGCTGGTATACCTCTTGGCGCGGGGTTCGGGGGCGCGTTACGTGGTGGAGGCGGGCACCAGCTTCGGCGTCTCGACCATCTGGCTCGCTTTGGCGGTCGGGCAGAATGCCGCCGGAGATGTGGGCGATGCAAGGGTGATTGCGACAGAGAACGAGCCGGAAAAAGCGGCGAGGGCGAGGGAGAATTGGGCCGCCGCTGGTGAGGATGAGGTAGCAAGGTGGATTGAACTTAGGGAGGGTGATATCTTGGAGACGCTGAAGGAGGGTCTACCACAGGTGGATCTTTTGCTGCTCGACAGTAGGTTCCTCCCGAGGCTTGTATGAAAAGTAAATGCCGCGAATACTGCTAATGACAGAGTGGTGGCTACTTCGGTCAATAGTCTGGACACCACTGGCCCTTCCAACTCTCAAGCTGGTACAGCCCAAGATGAAAAAGGGCTCCATGATCATCGTGGACAATATCGAGGATGCCAAGTCGGGCTATCGCGATCTCCTGGAATATATCGACCAACCGGACAGTGGGTTCAACATGACAGTCCTACCGTACAACGGCGGGCTGGGTCTGCTTGTGTATACGGGGTCGAGGTAGGGATGTGTTCGAGCTGAGAATGGTTGTCATTCATTGCCTCCCAGACTCTAGGTGTAAAACTGTGAAAATGCTATAATAGCGTAAAAACAAAGCTCAACACACTGTTTCGCATGCATGGTGTCCAAGGGGTCCCCAAAGGTTTCAATTATATATATATATATATATGGTCTAATTAGCTCAAAATTAGAAACCAGTCAGTTTTCTAATCAAAGAAAACCCAGTAGTATCCTACACGGGCAATATATTCTAAAAAAACCCATGGAAGGTCTTCAATATCCAGCCATCCTCCATCATCACGCATTCCGGAGCACAGCCTGCTCATGCTGTTCCGTCGTGGGAACACCATCGCTGCCAGGCCTCGACTTGGTGCGCTGCTGGTCGTGGTGCACATCGGCCTCTCCGGGAACGGCGGTGTTGTCGCTGCCGACCGAACCCCTGACTCCATCTCGAACGTGCTCGCCTTCGGGGATGTACTTCTCATCCTTGGTGCGGCGGTCGATGTATCCAGGGGGAGTCCACTTGCGCGAGTTCCATGGCTTGATGGATGGGTCGCCGTACATGCGGTCGACATTCTCGAGCGACAGCATGCGGGACTCGTAGAGGAAGAAGTAGACGCCGAGGGCGCCGGCCAAGTTCACGCCAGCAAAGACGAAGCCGTAAGAGAATGAGATGCCCGAGGTGGCGATGGGGGTGAGGAAGGAGATCATGAAGTTGCCCAGCCAGTTGCCGGCCGTGGACAGAGAAGCCTGCTTGGCACGCGTACGGAGCGGGAAAGTCTCGCCGATGACGACCCAGCAGATGGGACCCCAGGTACTGTTTATTGGGTAACGTTAGCTGGTGAATCGGACTCTTTTGTAGTATTATTGGAGCTGTTTTGTCTCTTACCTGGCGAAAGAAGCAATAAACATGCAAGCAGATACAATCATGACAATGCCCGAGACGCGGTTCTCTTGGGGCGGCAAAGCGGTTCCAATGGCGGCGAAGACTGCCAACCAGACTGCCTGCCAAGCACCGCCAATGAACAGGGGACCACGACGTCCAAACTTCTCGACAATGTACAGACCCAAAAAGGTCATGACAACGTTGACAGCGCCCAGAATCAACTGCGTGACGATAGGGTCATCGACACCAGCAGACTGTAACAATCGCAGGTCAGCCTTTCCGCTCTCGTTTGATGACCAATGCAACACAATAGCCCACGGAACAACATACCTGGAAAATTGTAGCTCCGTAGTAGAAGAAGTAGTTGACACCAGTCCACTGCTGAGTAAAGTGAAGGAACATGCCGAGGATGGTGCGGTACACAACCTTGGGAATGCCAGCGGAACCGCCTTTGCCAGTGAAGCACTCGGCCCAGCTGCCAACTCCAACACTGGACTCCTCCTTGATGATCTTGAACATTTCGCTAATATCGGTTTCGACGAGGGCATTGTTGGGATCGTGCTTCATGCCACGGAGACGAGCGATCGACATACGCGCACCATCCCAGTCCTGACGTCCTGCGAGCCAACGAGGAGATTCGGGGACGAGCAGGATACCGATACCAAGAGGGATACTGAAGAAAATGCCCAGTCCAATGACAATCCTCCACGAGGCGTCGGAGCCCTGGATGTGCCTGACGCCGTAGTTGATGATGTTTGAGATGAGGATTCCGAAAGCTGATGGGATAAATGGTTAGAGATCAACTCGCAAGACCCATCAAGGGGTTCTCTTCCTACAACACGCAGAGGAGTGTCTTACTGATGAGCAGTTGGTAGCTGGCCACAACGGCACCCCTAATCTCACGGGGTGCACACTCTGACTGGAACATGGGCACACCGACGGAAAGGTTACCAATACCCAAACCAGCAACCCAGCGACCCATCATCATATGGATCCAAGATTCCATAGCAGTGATCTGGATGATGTTGCCGATTATGAACAAGACAACACCGAATGCCAAACTCCTCCGACGTCCCCACCAGTCGGCTGTGTAGGCACCTGAAAGGGCACCGATCAGAGTTCCGATGCTCATCAGGGAGACCATGGTAGACTGAATGATGGGAACCCATTCCCGGATGCCATTCTCCCCAACAGGGCCTGTGGCGAAGCGGCGCTGGAAATCCTCGAAGATGAGCATGCCCGAGATCTGACCTGTGTCGTAACCGAAAAGGAAGCCACCCAGACTGGTGACAGCGCCGAGGAAGAGGGACTCGACGCCGCACTCAGCGCCATTGACCCTGATGGACCTGCAAGACGGGGGGGGGAAATTGACGTTAGTATTCATCGAGTGTGGTTTGGTGTCGAGCTGCCAGAGGTACAATGGATGTGTGTAACGTACTTGCCGCCAAGCATGATTGCAGATAAAAAGAAGTATACGCTAGAGGGTATCACAGGTTGACAAAAAGATAAAACAGACGAAAAAGGGGTTTCGAGTCGAGAAGAAAAGTTCGGTCCGGGGCCCTGCGGGAATTTGGCCAACGGGTGGCTATCTGGTGGCTTGGGGACCACTTTACGGTTGGCTCAGTTCGATCGGCGAAGCACAGGGCTCACTCGAGGTCCAACAAAAAAAAAAAAAGAACAAGACAAAAGCTCGGATTAAGGAAGTGACAAGTAGATCATTGTAGGAGAGGTGCATTCAGACGAAAAGAAATGCGGCAGAAGTGTGCGTTTTTGAACTACCAGTACACGCGTGTCGAGGATTGTGGTGGGTTTTTCCAAGCATCACCAAGCCGCCAAGAAGTCGTCCAAGATGACGTCGTTGCACTGTTCTTTGTAAAACTGTAGCCACCACGACTCATTCGCGATCCGCAAAGGGGAGCAAAAAATCAAGGGACCACGTGCCGCGAAATTGCAGCAAAGCAGCAAAAGCCTCACCGAAAAAAAAAAAAGAAAAAAGAAATAAATAAATACTAGGATGACGGAGCCGTGGCCTGGGCCCACGTCTGCGGTGTGTTCGTCCTGTTTGCACGAGAAAGCGCCGACTTGGTGGAGCTGGTCTCCATGACGTTTGGTTTTCTGGGTACCTAGCTGAGGTACGGACTAACAAGAGATGAAATTCGCTTCGCGTTGAATGGGAAAGTCGGTTTCGGAACACGGCACACATGGGCCAGGTATTGCAAGCTGTATTTTGCTTTTTTTTGTTTATGTAGTAGGTCTGGATGGCCGTTGGTAGCTTTTTTTTCTCTACTAATTTTTTTTCTCTCCCCTTTTTGGAGAAGGCTGCATCAGATCAAAAGTTCCCTTGCCAAGTGCAGCCACAAAGTGCGGGGGAGCAATGGACAATTGGGCGCATCTTCGAAATTGCTCTGCATTCAAATGAAAAATAGTACCAAGATCGTTGGTCAGCGGTGAGAACGAGGCACAGCTGAACTCCCGGGCGACGAATGAGGCCGCATCCGGCACGGGAGTTGTTTTCGAGAGCGGCTTGGCCGTCGTCATTCTTGTCTTCCGTCAGCCAACCGGCGTTTATGAAATCCTGGAAAGGTGGGTACAGGCCAACCGCTCCTTGTCAAGGTAAAAGTTTAGAACAGTTTCAAAATCCGGGGAAGTTGATCGCGTGTGCACACATGAGTGATCTATGACGAGGTTTGGAATTTGGTTGCCGAGAAGCAAGTCTTTGACGATTGGTTTATTGCAATATCCGCGAACAAAAGAGTCGACGTTGTTTTTTCTTTTTTGCTTGTTTGTTGCAAATAATGTTGTGGTGGTCAAAGGTGTACGCAAGGAAGATTGAGCTGAGAAAGTGGGGTAGTTCTTAGCCTTGATTTGAAGAGAGATGAAAAAAAAAAACACTTATCAAATCCAGCCGTTGGAAAATCATCAAGGAACCGTTGGCAACGAATTTTTCTTGGCCACCTCGCCCTGACAAGCTAGCATGAACTACACGTGACTTGGTCCCACCTTGAATCAAGTCGCGTGCATTTGAGATTTTCTATTTTCCTTAGCATTAGCTCCACGAGCCCCAATTTTGCCGCGTCAAATCTCCTTGATCTCCTCTGTCAGGCCGAGCAATGGCCGATTGGAAAAGAAAAGAAAAAAAACAAAGAAATCTACCACGGTTGATCCAAGAAGATTGTCAAGGGGAAAAGGGGTCTGATCTCGTGTCTGCAGAAAGGGATCTAGACGATCTCAATCCCGTCGCCGCGGTACAATGTTTTTACCCTCCTGGGGTCTCGTGGTCTCGCCTCTGGAACCTACAGTAGGTACGTCTCTTTATCCTCAGTGACAGCCCACATTATGAACGCAAACTCGCACCCGGCCATTCCGACGATTGCAATCTGCATAGTGGCAAAAAGTGGAAGATTTGTCTCCTCTTTCCTCAATGAAGTCAGTCCAGACAGCCATAACAAAATTCTCGCTTGCACTCGTCCTTCCTGCTGCCCGCTTGCGAGAGCCGAATCCCGAAATCACGAGTCTACTGACCCAAAATTTTGACGGCTCCGCTGCGGAAGTCTTTTCCGGCCGGAGCCTGGGTCCTTCTCCGAGTTTTGCTGTGGCATCCTCCAACGCGGGAGCGTCCAGGCGGAGAAGGGGGCCATGGGGTTTCTTGGCAATGGCTCGTGGACTGCTCATTGATTTCGGCGCCCCCTTTTTTTTCTTTAATTTTCCCACGCTTTCCATGACCGTTACAAAGTCAATTCTGTCTAGTCCTGTGTTTCTCAATAGGTTTAGTCAGGGGTCAAATAATCTCGCTCACGACCATCTTTTGCTAAGAAGAAGTCCAGTCAACTCCATTGTCCGGCTTAATATACACCAACCTCTTGGAGGCCAATCCCCATCCTCATATCAGCAGTAACTGGTTGGTGTTCACGTTGATACCCTCCATCCATTCACCACATCATACAAGGTGTCGGTTGAGCCGACATTGCCAGGGAAGACCACGTATGGAATCCCACTCCATTTGCTTTCTGGCTCATCGCATCGCCACAAAGGCACGCCAGCCGCTGCCTGGCCAACGATTTCTGCGCGTTTGAACCCAAGCCCCTTGGTGGCCATGTCCGAGGAAGTAATACCTCCCTGTCACACACGTTAGAAGAGCGAATGGATGAACGGCATGAGAAATGAGTTGAGGAGAAACCAAAGTAATCCATACCTTGGCAATAACATATCTCGGCCTTGTCTTGAGATTGACCAAGAACGACACGAGAGCTGCAGCGACAGTCGACCCAATGTCCAGACTCTTGGCCGCGTCCTTGCCCACCACTAGTTTCCGACTTGTCATGACGAGCACATCCTGACCTCTAGTGATTTCCTTCTCTGCCTGCTCAATTGCCCGTGCCACTTCCCCATTCTCGGCCGTGGAGATGCCCTTTTCCTTCTCTTCTAGCAGCTTCTCGACGTCCAGGATAACAGTAGTGAGCCTGTCCCCGCTCTTCTGAACCAGTGCCTCGAGCTGAGCCGTCGTCTTGGGCACGTAGCTGCCGGCAATGACCAGTCCGCCCGCATCCTTGGTGAACTTGAGCTGCTGCGCCGAGATTGGCGGGATGGGTGAGATGCCCAAGCGCGACGACACAAAGGCCGCACCCGTCCTGAACAGGTACCGCTTGCCGTGCTCCTCGGCCGCCCGAAGCAGTGCCAGCACCACGACGTCGACATCCTCCTCTGCCGCAGCGTTGACGATTACCACAGAGCCCTTGTCCACTGCCAGCAACCTCTTGAGCACCCGGTCAACACCATCGGCAGCCCTTGTGTCCTCAAGCGGAAGGCTAGCCACCCGCTCTCGGGATATGGCGCCGCCGCTCTTCTCCACCACGTACTCCCTCAAGTCGGAGTTGGCGTACCCAAAAGTCGCGTCCCGTGCGAATGGCGTCTGAGCAGCGGGGACTAGCGTCTTGCCGTCTTCACTCGCGACGTAGTGCACGTCGCCAAGCGTGTAGCGCCCACCCTGCAGGAAAAAGGGGCACAGCAGGGTTGCGTCGGCCTCTCCCAGAACCTCGGAAGCCACGTCGCATTCGAGTGGGAAGTGGCCCCTTAACGTCGAATCGCCCCTCAGAACGACCTCGAAGCTGACGTTGGCCTCGGCGGCGGCGGTTTTGAGGTTCGAGCAGATCTCGTGGATAAGAGACCGAGCCTGCGGTGGGTGTAGCGCACGACTGTTGGTCAGGATGAAGAAACCGGAGCCAGGTCTCGTGCGGCGAAATTCGGCCGTCAGGGTGGCGGGGTCCCAGACGGCGAGCACCGGGATACCGTTGCAGGTCTGTGTGCCGGTTGGGTCATCGTCAAGCGCCACGAGGATAGGAATCTTTGTGCCGCCCTGGGACAAGGCAGTACGGATCTGTGCGCGGGGATCTTGTGTTGTTTGGGCGACAAGAGAAGAAAGGGTACTGATCAGCTCAAGGGCTGGGGGGTCGGTAGGGGACGCCATTACGTCGTTGTTTGGCGTAATTTTTGAGAGGGGTCCAGAAAGGGGTGAGTATGAGCCGGGAACTTGTGACTTGCAACCTTCAAATCGTGAGCTGAATTCTAATCTTAATCCTGTGAGGAATTGAAGCTGCGCGTCGGAGACTCGGAGGTGGCGAACAGGTAACCGGCTTTTTAAGTTGATGGAAAGAATGAATTATCATAGGAATTTTCTACAGTCAGGCGACCTCTATTGAGGTTGACTCGAGAGTGTTCTACCTTCTTGACTTCCGGACTTCTCGCCGGTATGAGCCCCCGAGTTGTTTGTTGTGGTCAGAAATGCGGGGGAGCTCCGTAACAATCGCGGGGAAATTTGAACCAAGCTTCACTCTCTCACTCATCCTGCTGTCGACCTATTTATTCACTGAAAATACCCGTATCTTATTTGTAGACACCAAGGAATGGTCAATTTCTTTACCAAAGCCGATTTCTTTTTTTCAGAAAAGGATGACCTTTTTACCCAACCGATAACAGGCTATGATCATTCTTTAGACCGCATACCTACGTAGGCTGCTCAACTAGATCGGAACGTACTGCCAGAGATCTCCGTTGGTCCTCCCTCTCCAATCCGTTGGCCCTACTAACCCCACATATTCTATGTACATAGTAAAGGAGACAACACCGTACTATGTACTTATAAGCTTGAGGACATTTATACCACATAAGCCCTCATCAAGATTATACCGCAGTCATGCCCCAACATTGCCCAATGCACCAATATATCAACGTAGTCCGAAGATTTTATCGCACACCCCCTCACAGGTTACAACGTCGCGAGGACCAATATTAACAAAGTTAAAGTACCCCAAAACACCTCCGATTATACAAACCTTTACGCATGTTGCATAATCGCTATCGCGGCGTTCAAGGCCGCGAGTTGAAAGCTTGGAATCGTATTTGGCGTCATGTTCCAGATTGCTCGCCTGAAAAGGTTGCACTGGGGTGGCGATAGCACCACAGGTAAGGAGAAGGGCAGAAAGGGATGTAAAGCGCATTTTGCTGATGGTGGTTTAAAGTTTGGTGTTGGTAGTATAGGTGTATATGGGAGGATGTAATTCCGCTTATAGGTAGTATAGTTTGTAAAATGGTCGGATTTTGAAGGGTTTGAAGGTTTGCGCAGTAAGCCTGCTAACTTGATAAATTGTTTTGTATTAGTGATAGTCATCGTCTTGAAAAACAGCCAGACGCTCCATTTATGTACGTTATTATGTAATAATTTAATATTTTATAAAATCTCAACTACCTTGTACTATTCAGGAAAAGCCATTTACAATGTAACTCGTCGAAATCACGCATATCTTTATATATTAAAATATGAGTAATTATATTAATTATATTAAGCACTTTTACGAGGTAAAATGTTCCAACATTAATGCCTCTAACTATTATATGATTAGTGTAACGGGTCTACAAGGTATAAAAGCGGTACCGACAGCCGAATGTTTAAATCCCTGTTTTGGTTAAAGTATAATACTTTGCGAATGCAGTTTAAAAGTTATAATGTAAGATTATTTTAGCCTTTGCGCCCAGCTAAATAATGGACGACCTTGATATATTTAATATTTTCAACTAAAATGCACGATTGAAAAAAAGGATATATATTACAGTGCGCCGGAAACGCGTTTTACTCTGGGGTTAGTGGAACTTCTTTTTACATAACCGCAAGTTTAGCGTGACTACCAGGGTGGAGTGGCTGGTGGGCTTACTACAGTGACGGTAGGTCTAAGGCCTAATAATTAGTTAATTTCCTAACTGTACTTAGTTATTTCTTAAGACATTATCGGCTGCCATACGCTTAAAATTAAACAATATATTAGTAATTAATTACAATATAAACTGTAACAATATTAATTGGATTAATAATGGGTAATGTTGTCGTAGAAATAATACTACCGTGGACTCGTAATACCTTGGCATTTTATAATATATGTGGAGTATACCTATATTTAACTGTATATTTTGTCTACTTTAAATTTTAATGCATCGAAGTTTTTAAATAAGGCCTTTTGTATTTTATTATGCTTTGAAATTTTTTAAGCACTTTTATATACAGGATATAACACCCTACAAGCTTGCAAACTGCATTTTAACAGGGTAGTTATCCTCCGTTGAGGAACTTTCCTCGTTACATGAGCTTTCTCGGCCTCGCCAATTAATTTGACGTGTGCCAAAGGTGAGGATCCGCGGCGACAAAGGTCGTTCTCAAAGAACCTAGCCCCGTCAAGCTAGAGGGCCTATTTGCAAGTTGCTGTGCCAATCGTCCTTGGCCATAAAGTAGTATATCTTAAGAGACCTATCATGATCTCCCTTGGTTTATTCTATAAACTGTGCGATCTCTTTATGCTGCTCAGGCAGACAAATTCCTTCAGTGCTAACATATGGTAGAGATTGCATAGAGCTCGGTCAACTTTGGCGGAAAAGTCCCTATGAGCTATCTCGACCAGATCCGTAGCAATGTTGATGATCTAGTTGCCGTAGATCTGAGTCTTCTTAAATAGGTTCGACGCGCTATTTCTTAACATTATCTTGGACGATGCATATCAAATCAATCTATATATATAGCATAACGTGCTAACAAGGTACGGCATACACAGAAAGCCTGCTGGAAGGTGCTCGGTAAATTTACCACAGGGTATAATTGCGTGTAAAAGGTTTAATTTGAACTTTTTCAGCTTGGAAAAGAACTTTGTATCCCACCAGTGGTTTCGAGTCGGGTATCGAATGGATGAGATTTCGGTTCAAAATCCTTTGGTAGTTGTAACCAAGCGGACATACCTGACGGCGTGACCTTCCCAGTTTAGTTCAACGAATCGTGTTGGTAGCCAATTCTCGCCCACGGGCTCGGGTTACCGGCATAAGACTGATGAGATATGTTTTATTTAAGGAATTCCAAAACCCGCCCATGGGGGCCCAAACCTTTATTTAAAAAGCCCGCGAGCCAACAGCCCACGAGCCCGTGGACTTTTTCACTGTGAAGTTTATATTTATAATACTAGAATTAGTATCAAAGTACATGCCCCATAACGTGCAAATAAAACGGGGGCCCGTGGGTTTCGGTATTTTTTGGCCCATGGTCCCTCGTGGGCGCCCGCTACGGGTTTTGGAATGCCTTAGTTTTATTATACAAGTATTAATCAAAGCCTTGGTAGTACTTCTTGAGGATTCCGCCAAGTATGACAGCCGTACATAGGGAATCCGTTAGGGGTTTCTAAACACAAACGAAAACAAGTTCAATGCCTCTAGATGGTAAGTTCGCAGGACTGGGACTTTGAGTGGAACAGAAGAAACGTACAGCTATAATTTATACTGTCCGTTGTAGCTTCTAAGTCTGCTGCAACAATGACTGATCTGTATCGGACTATTATACGGAAGTTTGTGGTCCCTTTTGCAAGCCCAGTAATTGCATTAGAAGAAAGCTTGATGAATGTAGCGTATTTGTCGACACTCGTGTGGCCTTGCTGAAAAGACAAAGGAAACATACCTGTCTTTAGCGGGGGATTGTCGGCTCGTTTTATAGGTGCCTCAATTAGGCTGCCGAGTCCCGAATCGTTTGACACCTTTGTCAGAGAGAAGAGCATGATGTACAAAATGAAGAAGACGCTCTGAATGAGGTCCATATTGCATGGTGTGGCAAATCCATCCTATAATTCTCCAGTTAACTGCACCCCTGATAGCGATCGCGCAGCATACGCAGACAAATATTGGAATGAATGGCGTACGAGGTTAGGACACATTAGGGCAAGGGTAGTCTTGTTTGGTGGTTTGATAGATGGCTGCCAGCGCAGCTGGTAGGCCAAAAGACACCTTCACTGGTTACCTTACCGGTTACCTCCATACCTACCTAGGTAAAGTAATCAGCCATGAGCAAATAACAGTCCAGTGTGGGAAGTGTTTGTGCTTTATAGCTTTAAAGTGACAGTTGCAGATGTCGGAGTGGGGAGGTAGAGTTGTATGGAGGCGCAAGAAGAGTCTTGGAAGCGGGCCCCAGTTCGGTGGTGGGTGACGTCCTGCAGCAGCCCCAGTCAAACTCTCTCTCATATCTTTAGCCTATGATAGATGTTTTCTTTTCCGAGCTTGGCAGCCAGCCACAAATATGCTGTGAAATGGTAGGCAATTTCGTGTTCCATGTGGTGCGACCTTGGTGGGCAGTCTTGCCTCGAAAGGCGGCCAACAGCTGATTGAAACAGGATAAGCACACTGAATTCAACTATCACCTCTCGTTTTGCCTAACTTGCATTTATCATGTACATGAGATTTTCGCTAAGGTGCAAGTTCTGTGTAAGGGTTGCGTTTCCCCAATGTATCTCCAAAATCCTCAAATCCTGCATATCGTAGGTCTGCTTGCCTTGACATGAGGACAGCCAAGCAACGTTCGATACCTGTGTAGTGTAGCATTTTGCCAAGAGTTCAACCTGACTAGGCAGTAAAATACTACGTCACATTTTCTCTGGCACAATCTGCAAGAATAGGACAGAGATAAACGAAGGAATGACAGGCCTTTGTGCGACGACATTAGCCAGTAAACTAGGTAGTTATATGCGCCTCCGCACCGTTGTGGGCTTTGCAGCATGAATGGGTACTTGGTTTTAGCATTGCACCACGACAAAACATCCAAGAGTACCAGCCTTTTGTTTGCGGATGCCTCGATGCATCGATGCCTTCTTTCCAGCCTTGCCGTCGCCCCACCTTGGGATAAAACACTTTGTTCCTCCCTCCCTGAAAATTCTGTTCATAGCTCTCAGTTTTATCCCTCTACCGAAATGACCGAACATACCAAATTACCAAGCACCTTGGCGCGAAATGTCTAGCCAAAGGCCTTTTCCCTGCTACCACGGTGTACGTTGGAGGGTGATTATAAACTCTTTCAGTCATTCCTTACAAATGAACAACCCCTAAGCGGAATTAATAGCGAAGCTACCGGAGTCTCCAGAAACATGAAAGCCGCCGTTCTATCCAGCCCCGGCAATGATTGCAAGACCAGTACTCTGTACGAGAGACCACGCAAGGGCGTTTGCTGCATTAACTGGGTGAAGGGATACCACGACGATGCTAAGGTCTCCAGGGAGAAAGAGGCCGATCATACGTGTACCAGGGGTGCAGGCAAAAAAAAAACCACCCCTTGCCACTGTAGTGTATGCGTGGGCCTTTACCAACCTAACTGTCCGTGGGCAGCTTTAGATACTTATCGCATAGTAAATTTGTTTTTTTTTTTTGCACAAAACCATTACCAAAATTGGGAACACCCACAAGGCCCACAACGCTGTGCTAACTGAACAGTGATGGGGATTTTAACCTTACCACTAGAGTATATTTATTGTGGCGCGCATAAAAAAGGCCAAATCGAATCGCTTTTAACTATTAAGTGTTTCGGAAACTCCAGTTACCTGTGTGCCTTACTTAGGAACCCCTGGTACGTACTTAAATATTTTATAATTATAGGACGCAAAACTGTGCTGAAAGAGCAGACGGAGGGGTCTGCTAAAGCTATGTGAAAAACTTGGAATTAAAAAAAACAGTAAGAATAATAAATATTTCTATTTTAATAAAACCTAATATTTAACAAGTAGCAAAATAAAAAGGTTTTCAAGGTTTTAAAGTGTAAAATATGTAAATAAGGGGGTAAAAAATAACTTTACAAAAGAAGAAAAGCACAAGAGGAAGATTTAATAGTTACCCTTTATATTATATTATATTTTATAATTTTTTTCAAAGGTTTAAATCAAATCATAATTTATTATGGCGTCGTGCAAAAAAAACCCTCCCCTGCCACCGTACGTGTATTTGTGGACCTTTAACAGCTTTATTATTTGCGGGAAAAAAAATAAATACCTATATTATTTTTTTCCCCAAATTTATTACTCAAATCGGCAAGGCCTATAAGGCCCACATTACTAGACGATAATGCCAGGTAAGGAATTTTTACCATTACCACCATAATAGTAGCAAACTTTGTAATTTAGTTAAGTTAAGTAAATATAATGCGTAAAATGTTAATTAAATTACGCAAGGACTATTATTTATAGGTTTTAAGTTAATATTATCTGCATTAATTAGGTTTATTAGCAAACTCTCCCAGTAATTATTTATATTCTTTAATTATGCTTTTAATTATAAATAATATTAGTAATCTTATATTGGAAAGAAAATATATAATATATTAAACCAAGATAACTAGTAAAGGGTATAACATGTAATATAAGAAATATTATAATATTATTAGAAGTAGTAATGTTGTAATAATATTATTAAACTGTGGTTATTTGACTTGTATAAATCGCTGAAAACCCCGTAAATAGACATTTTTCCAATGCTATTATTATACGGTATAATTGTAATAAATTATAATTGGAGATAATAATATAACCTGCATCCCTTGCACCCTTCGCGAATTTATTACACCGGCGCGATATTGTTTTTTGTGCTGCAAAAATACTATTGCGGAGTATTTATTTACGGGGGTTTTCGGGGCTTTCGTACGGATTAAATAGTTAAACATTATTGTTAACCAGAGTTCTTTTTTTTGAGATATATTTATAATATACCGGTGCCGAGTAGGTTAAACTTAAAAACCCATTGAGAAACCGTGGTTGCTAAGTACCTAGCCCTTATAATAATTTCAACATAAAAACAGGCCCATTTCTCCCCAAATTAAGTACACCTACAGTATTTAGCACTTGAATACATTAGAATTACTTGCTTTCCAACCTTACATTATAATATACTTATTAAATATTTATTCCTACAAAATCCATCCTATCAATGCAAATTTTAATCTTTTTTACCGGTTTTACATTGGCCAGCGCCGTCGCCGCTGCTCCAGGTAAGGCCTGCCAAAACCCGCCCATGGGGGCCCGCGCCGGCCCAAATAGGTGGGTCGGGGGGCCCGCGGGTAAACTGTAATATTTATGGGGGCCCAACCCGGCCCAAATTTGAACGCGGGTTTTTTTGGCAGCCCGCGGGCCCCCGTGGGTAAAACCCGTAAATACGTAAATATTTTAAAATTAACATTTGTAAAATTCCGAAGGAAATTATACTAAAATAAACGTAATATAAAATAATATATTTTCCAATATAATTATTATTATTATTATTATTATTATTATTATTATTATTATTATTATTATTAATTTTTGTTTTTTTTCGTATATAATAAATTAAATTATAGTAAAAATAAAAATAATAAATATTAATTGTAATATTTTTTTTTATTAACCGAATATAAAATACGAAAAAAAACAATTTATTTAATAGTATTTTATATTTAAAAATTCCTTAAATTACGCCTATACGATATATTATTCCGTACCCGTTTTAACGCCCTGGTTAAAATTTCCATAAAAATTTTACTATATTTTAATCCAGTTTAAATGGAAATAAATAATGTAGGTATACGGTTAATATTAGCCCGAATTGGGGTATTATTAACGGCCATTTCGATAATATTATTTTTATCGGAATTAAAATTATTATTTAATTTACCCAAATTATAAATAAAACCGACAAATTCCGTAAATTTATCGTATTTAATTTTTTCGTTTTCCGGATTTAAATATTCGTTTTTTACGATAATAATTTTAATACCGACTAAAAAAATAAATTTTTTTTTAATCGAAATATAAATAATAATATAATGGCAAATAACAAATAAATTTAAAAAATATTAATTAAAACCGATAAAATTATTTAATTATAATTATAAACGTTCGATAAAAATTAAAATAATAGGTATAATTAAAATATTGCGGGTAATTTGGGCGAATTTTGGAAATTTTATTTTATATATAGCCCACCAATCAAAAATATTATTATCGTTTTCCATAATTAAATATAAATAAAAATTAATATATATAACCATTCGTATAACCATTTATATTTTAAATTATAATAAAATTAATATATTACGTACCTTATATTAAAAATATTTTAACTTTTAACCGGATATTTTTTTCGACGGATCGATCGATAGGGTATAAAAATTTTATCGGGTTTAAATTTTAATTATTTATATATTTGGATTTTTTCGGATTTGGTTTACGTTATAAAATAAATAAAACCGGGTTAATACCCGGTTAAATTAACTTTTTTTTCGGATGGAAATTCGGATTTCGTTTTTTCGAATATAATTCGGTTAAACGTTTAATTTTTTTAACGATTAAATTTTTTACGCGTTAATTAATATATTTTATATAATACCGCAAACGGTTTTTTCGGAAATCCGTACGCGTCGGAAAAATTAAAATAACGGCCAAAAAATATAATTTTTTAACGTAATAACGTTAAATTAAGTTAATATATTTATCCAATTTTATTTACGCCGTTAAAATTACGGTTTTTAAATTGGTATATTATTCCGTTTGTAAATATTTTCGAATTTTTAATTAAAATTTACGTTCGAAATTGGTAAAAATTATACCGATAATTTTTAATCCAAATAATACGTATATAATTATTTCCATTTTATTTATTTTAAAAACGTTGGTAAAAACCGTTATAATTTTAATCGTCGTTAATAAATATTCCAAAATAATTTAATTTTCGTTAAAAATTCGAAAATTTAATTAAAATGGTATTAACCGGATCGTTTTAATTATTTGGCGAAATAAAATATTATTAAATAAATATTCCTATAATTTAACGAAATTAAAAGGTACGCGTAATAGTTAAAATGGTCGAATTTTATTTAATTTAAATATTTTTAATTAATAATCGAAAGTTTTTAAATTTATATTTACCGGTAAATTATTGCAAATTATAAAAAATTTTTATCCGTTTGGGGTTTTAATAAAATAAAACCGCCAAATATTTTAATTAATATAAAATATTAGGTTAAATAATATTCGAATTATTTAATATATTAATATTATTTATTTAAACGATAATATATTTTGGAAAAATATTTTACGTTTTATTTTCGTCCGTATTATTAATAATTAAATTTTCGTCGTTATAAAAATTAACCAAAAAAACGCGGAAATTTATTTTAATAATATAAAAATTTTAATATATAACCTTTTTTACAAATTATAAAACGTAAACCATATAAAATAATTGGGAAATTTTTAATTATATTTGTAATTGGGAATTATAAACCCGAAATTCCGCCGTTACGTTATTGGCGCGAAAATTGGATATATTATTGGCCGTAATAACCAATATTTTGCCCTTTAATTTATATTTTACAATAATTTGGGCCGTAAATTTTACCAATCGTTTTTTCGTTTTATTAATATTAATTGTAATAAAATTTAAAATAATATAACGGTATATTTAATTATTATTTACGTAAACGGCTATAATACCCCAAAAAACGTATTTTAAACCTGGATTAATTTACCCGTTAATAATTAAAAATATTTTCCCTTTTCGGGGAATATTAACCAACGTTTGGGTAATAATATTTTTAACCATTATTTTATATTTTTTGGTAAATATTTATAATAAAAAAACCCTTTATTAATTGTTTCGGGTTTATACAAATAATTTAAATTCCGAATTATATATAATATTAAATTTTTTCCGCAACGAAATATAAAATTGGACGTAAAATCTTTCGATTTTATTTTTTGAATATTATTATACGTTTTTAACCTATACGAATATATAATATTTTATTAACGTTACGTAAATAAAAAAATAATATATAAAATAAATAAATTTAAATTATAATAAATAATTATATAAATAATTATATAAATGGTTATATTTTTTGAAAAAAAAGTAATTTACCAACCGAAAATCGACGTTAATTAATATAATATTACCGAACGTCGTTTAAANAAAAAAAAAATAACGATCGGTTTATAATATAAAACGTTAAAAAATTTTTTATCGATTTAATTTATTCGTTTAAAATTTAATATAAAATTTTAAATAATCGATATTGGATTTATTTCGGCTAACCTTTTTTTTTTTAAAATAAAATTTTTTTTTTTTGGAAAATTGACGAATTGTTTTTTTTTCCTAAATTATCGTTATTATTTATATAATAAATTATGGTACGAATAAAATAAAAATATCGCGGGCAATTACCGGCTTTTAAATAAAAATTTCCAAATATTAAATAAATTTTTACCTATTTAATTTTTATTTTATATTGGGTAATCGAAATTAAATTTCCTATTTTTATTAACCGTAATTAATTTATACCGTTAAACCCGATCGAATAATTAAATTTTCGATTATCCGTTCGATTACGAAAAATATTAAAAATATTACCCCCGGATATAATTTTATCCCAAAATCCAATTATAAAACGAAATCGAACGAAAAAAATTGCGAAAAAAACGACGGAAAGTAAACCACCAATTCGAAAAAATGGCCGTATTAATAACCGAATAATAAAAAAAGAATAACGAACGAAAAATTGTATAAAACGATTTAAATTTGGAAATAAATATAAATCATAATGGTTATATTGGATAATTATATATTAATATGCTATTTTAATTATTATATTAAAAAATATTCGCCGTTTATAATTTAATACGGATTTATTAATACCCAAAATCGTTTTTTAACGTATAATAAGGGATTTAATAAATACGGTTGCGTTTTACGTTCGTTTATATATTTAAATTAAAATTTTAATGGTTTTATAAAAAACCGGGGAAATGTTTTTAATATAATTATTTACGGTTTCGAATTTGGCTGCTATTTACGTTAAACGGGTTACGGTATTTACCAAAAATATATCCTTTATCCGATTTATTTTACAAATAATGGGGTATAAAATAAAATTTTAATAAATAATATTTATTTATTTTTATATTTATTTACCTATTTATTTTTTTATTTATTTAAATTATATTCGTTTTATTTATTTTATTTGTTTAAATTGGTTAAAATATATTAATTTATTTAACGTAAAATTATAAATAAAAAAAACTTTTAATTTTAATTTTTTTCACTAATTTTAAAAGGGGTTAAAAAATAAAAACCCTTTTTACCGTTAAAATTATATTATATTAATTTTAATAATTATTATAATTTAATTTTCCATATTTTAATTTTAAAATATAAAAAAATCCTGTAATTATTTATTATACCCGTATTTGGGTATAATTTTATATTATAAACAAAAAATTTCCTTTAAATTCCTTATATATTTTATTATAAACAGGTTTTATAACCAATATTTATAACCTTTTTATTTTTTTATTTATTATTTCGCCAAAATTGGGTATTCCAACCTAATTGGCGGTAATAAATAAAAATATAACCCATTCCTAAATATTTTTTTAAACAATTATTCGGTAAATTATTCCAATCGATTTGTTAAATATATTTATATGTATTTTATAAAACGTTTATTTAGCCCAAATACGGCGTATAGGGGTTTTGCAATTAAATATTTTTTATAATTTTTACGCGCGGAATTTGGCGGTATTTATAATATAAATATAATTTATAATTAAAAATTTGGGTACGCTATAGCAAATAAAAACGCGCAATAAAATTCTTTTAACAAAAGTAAAAAATTAAATAAACGTAAAATAAATCGTCCTATATTATAATTATTAAATTTGGTATTATAATTTTTAATTTGGGGAATATTTATTTTATTTTATTTTCAAATATTTGGTATATTTGGTTTATATTATAATTATAAACCGTAATATTTTTTACCCAATAATATATTTTGGTAACCAAATATATAATTAGGAAATATTAATACCGATATATAATATAATAAACGGAATTATATATTACCTAATATTATTAATTACAAAAAATAATAATTATTTTATATAATTAGTAATTATTTACTAATTTAGCCATTTTTTTTAGGAAAACGTTAATATATTATTAAAATAGGTAATTTTGTAGCGAATTTGGCGCATTATTTTACCAATTTTTATAATATTGGTAAACGAAACGCCTTTAAAAAAGCTGTAAAAAATTTGGTAGACGAATTTATTTGCCTTATTTTGGTAATTGGCCTATTATAATAATAAAATAACGACTATTTTTTCCCATTTAAATATTATTTTTTTAGCTTTTTTAATGGAAATTTGAAAAAAAATTTCGAAAACGTTTTTCAAATCGTTAAAATTATCCACGTTTTCCTAATATTTATTATTAATTAGGGCGGGGGTACGTATTTTTAAACCAAATTTGGATTATAAATTTTTCCAATATTAATTTTAACGTTTTTTAAATAATTATAAAAAATGGTTATTATAATTTTATTATTTTAAATAATTATATGGAATGGTTATTTATTTTTTAATAATAAATTTTGTTTTAAATTTATTTTCCATTTATTTTTATTTAAATTTAATCGACGTTATATATTTATAATTAACGCGTAATTTCGATTTTTACCGCGATAATATTATATTAAATCGTTTACGCGCGCGGTTTACGAATAATTTAATTTTATCGCCATTATTTATTTATTTTTTAAATTTTTTGTTACGGTTTCGTAAATTTTGGACCTTACGACCGATATTATTATTTGTTTTACGTTTGGATGTTATTTTTGGTTAATTTTTAATTATAATTAAAACTATTGTGGAAAATGCAGGTTTTTACCCATATTTATTAGCGATATTTATTCCTGCAAATGGTAATTTTTCCAATATAAAATAAAACCGCGATCGAATTGTAAAATTGTAAAATTTGTAAAAATTTAAAATTTTTATTATTATAATTAAATTCCAAAATTCGGAAATTTTTTGCAAACGGTATTTTCCTAATTGGGTTGGCCTTATACCTACCCCGCATTTTATCCAATTAAAAAGGCGTTATTATTTAAAAAAAATTTTACGTTAATCCTAATCGGGTTTAACCTTATCCCCCTATAATTCTTTTTTTTTTTTTGGTAATCGCGTAATAATTTTCGGTTTTTTACCCGATTATTTATCCAGCCCTAATTATTATTAATTTAAATCGTTTATTTGGTAATTATTTTTTATAATTATTTTATTATTAAATTTTAATTAATTATAATATTTTCTTTTTATATTTTATTTCCGCCAAAACGTTTCGTAAAATTTTTAAAATAAAAATAATACGTAAATTTTATGCGGGTAAAACGCCCAAAATACCTTTTAAAACCGCGGATAAAGGAAATATCGCCAAAAAACGTAAAAATATACGTTTTAAACCCGGTAATATATTTTTATTTTTTTATTATATATTTAATTTATTTATTTAATTTTATTTTAATTATTATTTTGCGGGAAATTCGAAAAATATAGCGAATTTTCGATTTAATTATCCCTAAAATACCTTTTTAACGTTTGGTCCGAAAAATTACCCACGAATATTTACCTAATTGCAGGTTTTTTACGTTTATTATCGCGGTTTTGTAAAAAACCATTAAAGCGTTTTTTACTAATTTTTTTACTGGTAAATTTTTTTATTTTTTTACGTTATAACCATTTATTATAATTATTTTATATAAAATAATTTCCAATTTTTACGTTATATACGTTCGCCGTATTATTATCCAGGTTAAAAATATAAACCTCGTTAAATTTATTTTTAATATTATAAATAATTGGACGTACCCGCACGTTAATATATAATTTAAATTTATATTTTACAACGTTATACCCGTTATAAATAGCCCTAAATTTAAAAAAAAAAATAAACGAACCGCCCGTTTTAATATAAATAAATTTATTAATTAAAAATTATTATGGTTTTTTATTACGCGACGCCCGCGAATAAACGGAAAAATAAATGGTAAAATTTTTATTATTGGATAACGTATTACCCCGGAAAAAATTTCCAAACCTAACCCTAAATTTTCGGTTAAAAACCTATTTCCGGTTCAAAAAAAGGACGAATTAAATATTTCGCCGTTTAAATTATTTAATTTTACCTTTTATATTGTTAAAAATTTTTTTAACGATAACGAAAAATTTTTTAATAATAACGCCGAATCCGACCAAAATAAAAAAAAAAACTAATTTATTATTATATTTAAAAAAATAATAATACGTTTTATTTTAATTTAATAATTTAATATAATATAAAATAATTATAAAAAATGGTTATAATTATTACGATTAAGGTATCGGGGTAACCTATTCTTATGGTAAAATATAATGGGTTAAAATAATTAAACGTTTTAACTGGTAATTGGGTATTTTTAATAATTGGGGTAAAATTATAATCGGTTTTAAATAAATATTAAAATTAATTAAAATTTAATTATTGTTAAACAATCCTAAAATCAAATTTATTTATATAATAATAAACGTATTTTATATAAACTATATTTTAAATGTAATTTTTTTTAATTTCCACAAATTATTAAAAATTATTTTTTTTAACGTTAATTCTAATTTCCACAAATTATTAAAAATTATTTTTTGGATAATTACGTGGTATTACGTAACGGCTTTTTTATATAATTTTTTTTTACCGGTCGGTGGTTTTTTTGGGCAGGTATTATTAGGAGGGGTGTAACCTTACCTGGCCTTTTTAATACCGGCCTAATTTATTTGGTCGTAATATTAGGTTTTTTTTCCTTTGGCTAAATCCTTTTGGCTTTAAATAATTTGTATTTTTTTAATTTTTATTTTTTTAAATTTGTTCCTTTTTTGCTAATTTTTTTTTTTGCGCTATATTTAATCGCGTCGCTAAATCGAAATTTGGTCGTTTATCGACGAAACGTCGCTACGTTTTTCTTTTTTCCCTATTATCGATTAATATTGTCGAAATATTTTCCTATAACCTTTATTATATTAAAAGCGTATCGTTTTATTAGGTATTTTCCCAGGATTTTATTCGTTATATAAAATATATCCGTTCCAACCGTTTTAAATACGATATATTAAATTTATCCGCTATTTAAACTCGTTATATCGGTCGCCAATATTCGAAATTAAACGCGAAAATCGAAACGTTTAAAAAACAAATTTACGCGCAATAGGCGAAATTATTTCGTTTACGAAAATAAAAAAAATTATAATTTAAAAAAATAATACGAACCGTAATTTGCGGAATTAATAATTTAAAAAAATTGGATTGGGTGGAATGTAAAAAGGTAAAATAGGAAAAACGGCGGCGATTAGCCGAAATCCTTTTTAAAATATTTTTAAAATCGCTTTTTCCGGATTTTAATTTTATTTGAAATTCGATTTTTCCGATAAGTTTTTTAAATCCTTTTTTATTAAATAAAATAAATATTTTTACGTAATATTTAATTAGTAAATCCGTTTTGGTTATATATTTCGATTTATAATATATATTAATTATTTTTATTTATAAATTCGTTTAATAATACCGTTTCGAATCCTAATCGGTCCTTAATTTCGGGAAATGGTAAATAGTATTTTTTTAAATTATCCTTTTTTTTTGGCTAATTTGTTCGCAAATCTAACTTTTAATAATATTGGCGGAATGGTTTTTGGCAATTTTGGAAATGGTTAAAAGGTTTTCAAATATTTTTTTCGTATTTATAATTTTCCCATTTAACAAAATACTTTATTTTACCGTAATTACGTTTATAATCGAATATTCGTTTTATTTCGTAAATTTTTTATACGTCGATTTCGATTATTTTTTATATATTAGTACCGTATAATATTAATTCCAATAATAATATATGGAATATTGGATAAATTTTTATAATATTTGGTAACGATAATCGATAATTAGTATCGCTAATCTTTTTGTTAATTTTAAAAAGTCCAAATTTTTTAAAGTTTAATTTGCTATTTGGTCGTTATATTTTAATATTGCGTCGAATAAAGTAAACGTTATTTTTTTCCTTAAAAAATAATCCTTTTATCCGATATTAATTAGCGTATTTTATTATTTTTTTTTGTACGAATTTTAATTTTTGTTGGAATTTTTTATACAATTATCTTAATTTGTTTATTTGTTTATCGGCCCGTAATACCGTAATAATTATTTTGGGTTTTCCGTATATTATAAAGTTAAATCCGTAATTGGCGTAAAACGGGGTTATTTTGGTATTTTCGTTTTTTAAGCTATTGTAGGCGAATTATATTATGGGTAATAATCGTATCCAATCGTTTTATTTGTGGTTTATATAATATTTTAAATATTATTCGAATATTTGGTTAGCTCGTTTTATTTATCCGTCGGTTTGGGGGTAAAATATTATTAATAATTTATAATTGGTTTTTAACTATTTTATTAACGATTTTTAAAATTTTAATATAAAAAGTTTATTTTTATCGGTAATAATATTTTTTAATAATCCGTAATTGTTAATAATTATTCGTAAAAATATATAGGCGATTTTTTCGGTATTGTTATTTTTTTTATATAATAGGAAATAGGTATATTTGGTAAATTTGTCCATTATAATTAATATATTATTATATTTAATTTGTATAAATGGTTTTTTTAAAGGTGGTAATTTAACGATAAAATTTATAATAATGGTTTACCAAGCCTTATTAGGGGCTGGTAATGGTTGTAATAACCTATAAAATTTATATTTTGCGGATTTGTTTTTAGTACAAAATTCGCAATTTTTAATAATTTTTCGGATTTTTTGTTTTATTTTTTTAAAATTATAATATTATTTTAACCGTTTTTATATTTTAAAAATTTTTTAATGTCCGTG
Organism: Pyricularia grisea; assembly: GCF_004355905.1. Classification (NCBI taxonomy): domain Eukaryota; kingdom Fungi; phylum Ascomycota; class Sordariomycetes; order Magnaporthales; family Pyriculariaceae; genus Pyricularia; species Pyricularia grisea. Next base: position 60,576 of record NW_022156722.1, on the reverse strand, counting down.
GGTTTTATTTTCGTGGATTTTCCGTATTTTTTTTGGTATAATTATTATATTTATTATTATAAGATTTCGGTATATTGGTAAAAGGTTTTCGTTTTCGTCTGTTATAAAAATAACGCGGGTTTTTTTTAATATTATATTTTCGTGGTCCGGTTTCCGGTTAAAAACGTCGGTCCTGCCGTTTTTTATTTTTTTCCGGTATATAATCCTAAAATAAAATTTTAATAAAAATTTTAACCATTTAATTTATTGTTTGTTTAATATTTTATTAGTGGTAAAATGGGTTAGGTTTTTATAATTCGTATAAATTAATATTTCGTATTTAATTCCGGATAATTGGGGTTTTTGTTTTTCGAATATTCGAATAATAACCATTAATTTTTTATCGTGGATTTGGTAATTAAGTTCTAATTTATATAATTTTTATAAAAAAAAGGCGCAAAAATGTAATCTTTTTTTTTATTTCGTTGGTTAAACTATCTTCCGATTATATAATCGGATACGTCGGTTTCGATTTCGAAAAATTTCGTTGGGTTTAGTATTTTAAAAATCGGTTTTCGGGTTATTACGTTTCGTAACTATTTAAAATAGTCTTAGTGCTTAAATTAAACCCCCCTGCGTTGCAGGGTGGACCGGGCGCTCCATATACCTTTTAGCCACACGGCTTTTCGGCCAATTAAATTGGCCAAAAAAATCGCGCCCGTTCTAATTTGAGGATATGTTGTCGATTATCGCCGCAAGTGGAGGTTATCGCACAGTATACGCACTGTGTATGCACTGTATGCGCAACGGCGATACAGTTTTTTAACTGTGTATTTTTAAATTACGAATATTTAATTAAATAAAAATCGTATAAATATTAAAAAAATATTGGTATAAAGTTTAAAATTAGGGCTTTTTAACGGTTAAAACCTTATATTTATAATCGCTATAAATAAATAAATATAAAAATAAATAATAATATATATAAACCTTTTATTTTTATAAAATAATAAATATATTTATATTAATACCCACGTATAAATTTTTTTACCAAATTATCGTTCGTTAATTTTTTATTTATATAAATATACGTTAAATTTAATAATTTATATAAATATTTAATAATTAATATATTTATTAATAAAAGGTTTTATAATAAAGAATTTCGATATAATATACCTTTATATTAATTATATATAATAATAAAATAACGTTTATTCTTTTATTTAAATTAAAATAATTATAAAATAAAATTTAAAAAATATAAATTTTATTAAATTGATATATAAAATACGCAATTTTAACAATATTTAAAAACCTTTTTAACGTAGACGTTTGTTTATACCGGTTATATAATCGTTAAAAATTTAGTTTTAACATCGTTAAAACTGGTAAAAATATAAACCCATTTCGATTGCAAAATATATTAAAAATATTTCATATTTAACCTATTCGAATATTTAACACCTTATATTACGTAATATATTAACCAAAACTTATATATATAATATATACGTATATACCACCTTCCACGTGCAAAAAATTTTAAATTATATTTAAAAATAAAAATATAGTTAAAAAAAATCAAAAAAATCAAAAATTTATTAAAAATCCAACTTCCACTTGAGAATTAAGGGCACCCATATCCCAATTCGACCAATATAACGATTAAAAATATAAAATAAATCGTTGTTAATTATTTCGTTAATTCCTATATCTAACGTGCAAACCGTTTATTTTTGCGATTTTTATTTAATTAATTATAACGGAGTATCGGTCGCCGAATTGGCGAAATTACCTCCACTTAAGCCCAAAATAAACAAATTGTCCTCAGACCTGAATTAAAGTGATTTTTGGTTGGACCCACAGGTATAAGCAAAGCCACGAATTAAGCTACGGCCACGTGGTTCAATTGGTGGAACTCCGATTTAGGGATGAGCCCTAAGATTATATTTAAAGGCCTATTACGTTTATTCCGTCCATCGGAATTTTAAATCTTTTTTGGTTATATTGGTTAATAGGGTGGCGATCGCGCCGTATTTTTTAATAAATTTTTTGTAAAAATTCACAAATCCGAAAAAGGTTCGAACGTTTTTTACGTTTTACGGTTAAAATTATTTTTTTATTATTTGGATTTTTAATTTTTCCATCCTAATTTTTCCAAAAACGATAATATATTTTAAAAAATTAATTTGTTTATTGTAAAAAAAATATTTTTTTGGTTTAATTAAAAATTTAACGTTTTATAATTTTCGTAAAACCGTATAAACGTATTTTTTATATTTTTCCAACGTTTTGGAAAAAATAAAAATATCGTCCAGGTAAATAACGACGAAAATATTTAGGCATTTTTTAAAAACGTAATTAATTATAGTTTAAAAAATTATTAAAACGTTAATAAAACCGAAAAATATTATTAAATATTCGTAATATTTTCGTTTAATATAAAACGCGGTTTTCCATTTTTCGCTTTTTTTTATACGGATTAAATTATATATTTTTTTAAAATTTAATATCGTAAATTATTATATTTGGTAAAATATATTTCGAAATTTTCCTATTAATGGAAATGGGTAGTAATTTTTAATAATAATATCGTTTAATTGTTTATAATCCACGTATAATCGTAATTTTCCGTTTTTTTTTGGTACGAAAAGGATTGGGTATTTTGCTGGTAATATTAATGGTTTAATATAACCTTTTTTAAGGTTTTTTGCGAAATATTCGTTTAATATTTTTATTTGTATCGGGTTTAAACCGTATATTTTATAAAATTTTAATTGGGTTTTTTTTTTAAATGGTATTTCGTAATCGAACGGGCTATATTCGGGTAATTCGGTTTCGAATTTTTGGTTAAATAATCGTATATAAATCTGGTATTTTTTTGGAATTTTGCCGTTTTTGGTTTATTTGTTTATATTTAATATTATAGGATTAAATCGGTTTTAATTTATAAATAATCGTTTTTTTTCCGATATTAATTCCGGGTTTGGTCGTTTTCCTCGTAAATACGCCATTTGTTTTATTTAATTCGTCCGTACCTTATATTTTTTATATAAACCTTTATATATTATAAATCGTTTAATAATTAGGTATTTTTTCTATTAAATTTGGCCGGTTATCCAATTTATTTTGGGGTTATTTTTCCTAAATTAAAAAATTTTTAAAATTATATTTTTATTCCTTATTTCCGTAATATTTAAAATAATTTATTTTTTTCGTCCGTAATTTTCCATTTAAAAATATACGGTTTTTATTTCGATAATACCGTTCCCGTATAAAATTGCTTTTTTTTTACAGTTTGCAATTAGTATAATTTTTTTTTTTATTACCAAAATATCCGTCGCTCCGTTACAATTTTTGGTAATATATAATTATTTTATATTTTATTATCGAAAAATATTTATATAGGTTTTTTATCGAATTATATATTAAGGAATATATATTTATATTTTATTACCGTATTTTACGTAATATTTAGGGTTTTTTATTCCGTTTTTATCGTCGCCGTTCGGTATTTTATACCGTTTAGCTATTTTAATTTTTTGGTTTATTAAATTCGCGTTTTGGGTTTTTATTTTTTTTATTTCGGAGTACGAAGCTATTTTTCGTTTTAATTTCGTCGAATAAATATTTGGTTAATATAGGTATTTTACGCGCGCTCGTAAACGTTTATTTATTTTTTATTTTCGGGTTTTATATAATTTTAATTATAGGTATAAATATTTGGTATCGTTATTTCCGTATATACCAATTTTATATTTTAATTAATATATGGATTTTATATATATTACGGGTATATTCGTACCATAAGAAACTTGGTTGGTTATAATATATTATAAAATATTCGTTATATGGCGTAAAAATAATTGCTAATTCGTCCCGTAATTTAATTTTAATTCCCCAATTGGATAATTTTTTAATTATATAAATTTCGCTAATCTTTATAATTAATCGTCGTCGAAGGAAAAAATTGTAGTAAATTTTCTTATTTAGGTAAATTCCGCAATTATTTCGGAAATATTTGGCCCAAAAAACACGTGGGTATTTCGGGTATTTAATATTAAATATTGGGTAATTTTTAAACGTAAAATCCGGGTTTTTTAAAGGGTTTTACTTTTATTATACCGGATTATATCCTGGAAATTGGATTAATTGGTCGTTTCGGTATAAATTAATTTGTTTTTCAACGTATTTGTAAAAATCGTTAATTTTTTCCGCGTTATAACGGTTTGGAATTATTTTTTTTTCGTTATTAAAATTTTTTTTTAAAACGTTATTGGAAAATTTTTCCGTTAAAAATTAATTAGTTATTTTAATACGGTAGGTTTATCCCAATAATTCCGTATCGGATTTTTCCGAAACGTTTAAATCCGTAAATTCCGGTAATATAGCGTTTTATCGGTATAAATTAATTAATAACCTTATTTTTATAGGTATTTGGTTTCCTACTGCTAATATTCGGGTACCTTTTAATTTTTAAAAATACTATTTTACGTTTATTTTAAAATTATTATAAATTATATAATTATCATCGTAATAAATGGTCCAATTTATTAAATTATATTAATTAAATTATATTTATTAGTAATTTGTAACGTTAAATCCTCGTATTTTTTCGGGTTTACCCCTAAAATCGAAAATAAAACCGGGGGTATAATTTTAATTTCCAGAACAATTTTTAACAATATACCCTATTTTATTATATTTAAAATATTTGCCATTTTTGGGGTTTTTGCAAGGTTTTTTATATTATATCGCGTTAAAATTTATAAATTTATTATATATCCCGTATAAAATATTATATTGGCGAAACGGTTTAAAGTATTGGTATTTACGTCCGGTATTGGTTTATCGTAAAATTAATTCCTATATATTACGTTTTTCGCATCGTTCCAATTTTTTTTCGTATTATCGGTTATTAATTTTAATTGTTAATTTTACGTATTTAATTAGGGTATTGGGTCGTTTTTTTTTAACGAATTCGTTTTTAATTTTTTTTTTAAATCCCGTATAAAAACGTACTATTAGGGTTTCGGGGCCCTATAATAATTTGGCGGTAATTTGTCGAAATTTACTAATATATTTGGATACCGATTTGGTTTGGGTAAAACGTACCAATTTACGTTTAACCGTACGTTTTTTATTTAAATTACCAAATATTTTTTTAAAATATTTTTCGAAATTATCGTAATCGTCGAAAATACGGTTAATTTTAATTTTACTGTTTTTTTTTTTATAATTTAAATAATTTCGTAAAATAGGTTCGAACCAGGTAAATACGTCGCTTTTTAAAAGCGAAATTACGTAAATAACCTTATTTATATCGCTATCGAAATTATTTTCGTTAAAATATAAATAAATTCGGGTTTCCGTAAAAAATTTCTATAGGATATTTATAATACCGTTAAAAGGCGTAAATAAAAAATATTTAATATTATTTTTATTAATTCGGTTAATTTATTCGGTTATTCGTTCTTAAAATTATCGGTTTTCGGTTTGGAACGTCGCGATTATTTAACGTAAAACGTTAACGTTAGCCGGAACGTTGGTAATAAAAGGGGTTTAAAGGGTGGTTTTATTGGAAAATATTATTTCGGCGGTATTATTCGGTATATTTTAAAATAAAATATTAAATAAAAGCAATTAAAATATTACGATTAAAATATTGGGGTAATTTGTTTTTATAATAAAATATAATGGGTTAAAATAATTAAACGTTTTAATTGGTAATTGGGTATTTTTAATAATTGGGGTAAAATTATAATCGGTTTTAAATAAATATTAAGGTTAATTAAAATTTAATTGCTGTTAAACAATCCTAAAATCGAATTTATTTATATAATAATAAACGTATTTTATATAAATTATATTTTAAATATAATTTTTTTTAATTTTTACAAATTATTAAAGATTATTTCCTTTAACGTTAATCCCAATTTTTACAAATTATTAAAATTTATTTTTTGGATAATTACGTAATATTACGTAACGGCTCTTTTATATAATTTTTTTTTGCCGGTCGGTGGTTTTTTTGGGCAGGTGTCGTTAGGAGGGGTATAACCCCACCTGGCCTCTCTAGTACCGGCCCAATTTATCTGGTCGTAATAATAACCTTTTAAAATTTACGTTATTTTATTTAATTAAATATATAAATATTTTATTTTTTCCAATAATTTTTTCGTAAACCTTAAATTTGCACAAAACCCGCGGGTTACCTAATTCGGGCCAAACCCGCGAGCCCGCGGGCCCCTATTAACCCGCCAAAAAAACCTATGGGCCCTTACGGGCCCCCATTCCAATCCCATGGGTTAATGGGCCGGGCCGGGCCCCCAAGCTTTTCGGGCTTTGGCAGGCCTTAGCTCCAGGCGGTGTTAAACCCAATTACATACGACGTTGCGCCGTATTCAGCGGTGCTAAATACAATTCGAAACTACGGTCCTTAGGAAAGCGAGATGAATCATGCCAAGAGAGGTGTGAAAGGGTGAACGCATGGTGTTTCGAGGGCGATGAGGAGGGCCTTCTACTCTTTTGTTGGAACGATTGTAACCGCATTCCCATGATCTGAACATGCAATATAAGAGTTGAGGAGGTTTTCAGCAAACTCGATAATTTTAAAGATGTACTAGCAAGTGGTTAAAGTGGAACAGTGCTACCCATAACAAATACAAAATCTGCGTTTAAAATCTTTATAACCAGTTCCACATGCTCGGCGCTTTTTTCAGCGGTAAAAAGATGTGCAGCTTTCATTTTAGGTTTTATCTGTTGCAACGTGGACTTTCTAATGGCCGACCTGCCCGTAGGTCGTGTAAAATTTGTCGATAAAATTGGCGTTCGGTAAAGCATTATTATTGCTCAATAGCCCCCAGGAAATGTATTTCGCCCTAGTAAATAAGCTCATTTTTGTTGAAGAGCTGGCGTTAATGGTATTATATGCGATAAAATCGCCGACTTTCCTTGTAGGAATTATGAGCCACCAATGCGATATTTTCAATCGACCAAGCAATAGAAAGAGAGAAGTTGTTTTTATATTGGTCTGTTAACCATAAGGGGTGCAAGACTGCGTACCCATGCATCGAACTGGGGCTCTCCCCTCAAGCAACGTTTCACACTATGCTCCGCCTTGCTGTGCAGAAAGTCTCAGACAGCGCCGTCTATAAAGGGAAAATATTGCTGCGGGCATGTAATGTTGGTCGGCGGAACTACACCTTGGAGGTAAGCCTGGATATGGCCAAAATAACAGTTTGAGCCGCCTTGCTCAAGGACCGTATGCTTTATAAAGTAAATATTGTCAGCAGTTAGTTGAAGGCCGGATTTTGAGGGAGATTTAGGAAAGCCATACGCCAATGGCTTCTTGCAGCAGAAGCACCGATCCTGGAAATCGAGAGGAGACTTCGCGGGCGCTAAGAATGAATTTATTTTGAATTAGCTGCAGGACAAATAGAAACTTTTTTTTAATTGTTTAAAACTTACAATTTCAAGGGTGTCAAGGCGTCGATGACGTTGCTTGTAAATAAGATGGGGAAAGACGTAGGTCTATCCAGTTTTATTGGACCTATGTCGGAAAGAAATAAAAAAGTAAGACTGTATTTCTGCAAGACTGACATCATGGATAATTACCTTGGACTACCATGCTATCAGGCAACCGAGGCTGCATCGATGTGCATAGAATTGTATCCACATAAATGGCAAACATATCGCCGGCGTACTTGCTTTGCGAAACCAAATGCTCGGTGTAATCCTCGAACGCTTCGATTGTGTTAAGTCGGTTCCGGCGATGAGAGTCGGCACATCTGATCACACGACCAGCATCGGCCGCAAGACCGATTGAGCTGTCAAACATGCCCACAAGAGCAGAAACATTACCTCGCTCGACTTGGTGCAGAATATTCGCTAGGATAGGAAACGACTGCAATGGGTTGTAAATAGTTTGGAGGAGCAGGGCCTTCAGGTCAGAGTAGGTGACCATTGACGGAAGACCAGTGCCCTCGGCTCGGCTTATCGGGACAGGATGGTTCTGGAGCTGATGGATGAGGGCGTCCATCCTGGCGGTGATGTCGTCTGGGGTCGGCCCCCAGAACGAACAAGCGTCCGGACCTGCAGCGTGGCAAAGGGTGGAAAACCTTTCCATGGTTTCGTCCGCTTGGTCGAGCGTGTCCAACCAGTTGTTGTCATAGTACTGCTCAGGATCCATGACGCCATCTAGTATCATTCTTCCGATTCGATCCGGAAACATGGTAGCAAAGGTCGTGCCAGTGATGGTGCCATAACTGCCAGCATAGCACCACAGCTTCGCATCTTGTGGTGACTTGCCGGCCAGTTCAGCCTCGGCCTCAACAAATGTGAGCAGATCACGAGCGACAGCCGGGGTGGTCACGTAATACCCATACGGGGTGTTATTTCCAACAGCTTCGTTGCACCGCTGACCGTAGATGGAGCTGGAATAGTACTGTTCTCGGAGTGACGATGTGGACGCGTTGGTCGTGCCGGTGTAGTGTAGCTGTTTGAATGTAGCTCTTGCTTCAGTGTCACCTGAAAAGCAGTCAAGGCTGGGACCGCTGTTGTTGACACCGCGAGGATCGAAGGAAACAAAGTTGTACTGCTCTCCGTACATTTGTCCTATAGTATCGCGGAGCCCCAAGAGAACTTCAATTCCTGAGCCACCCGGGCCGCCTGAAGAAATATCAGTTTGTATTCTTGCATATGGGGAAGATTGACTCAACGTTTACCCGGGATGGCCATGATGCTTTGTGAATTCTCTGTAGCATTTTTCCCTGCCCATCTTATGAAGGCGATGGACGTGGTACCGATGCTTTTGTTTGAGTAATCGAGAGGTACTTGCAATTTGGCGCATGTGAAGCCATCAAAACATTGCGTCCAAGTCAGGTGTGGTGAGGGTTTGATCTAGATAATTGGTTGTTAGTATACAAAAGTAGAGAGCAATCTGGCTAAGATTAAGAAATACCAGTTCTTACTGTACTAAATGTATACGCCATCCCCTGGCCATGGCAATTGATTAGTAGTAGTAGTAGTAGTAGTAGTATTAGTTAACGCCGGGCTCGGCCCGGCTTGTTAGCCGGCCGTTAGCAACCTCCCGAGGGGTATCTCGGCGCGCGTTCTATCTTCTTTATTTACACAGGGGGAAAACAAGGAGGGCAGAGGCGGATCGTGCCTGACCGGGTTCGGGCCCGGTCCTGCTTAGGGGGTTAGTTCACTGACGCGACCCCGTGCCTAAGGTGTACGGAGGGTTCGTCTGACGGTTTGTGCCGTGAGGTGTGGGTGAAAAGGCAATAAATCTATTCCTCGTCAGAGTTCGAGTCGCTTACGATCGGTGTCCCTAGGCGTAAAGTGCGTTCGTGGCGCGCGGGGCGCTGGCGGGCCGCTCTGGGGCGGGCGCTGAAATAGTTGGTGGCTATCGAAAACGCTTTAAAGCTTTTCGGTTACCCGAGGCTTGTCTGGAAGAATTTGCGGCGTTGGGCGCGGTCTGGCGGCCCGACCGGCCGGTTGTTGTCAGGCTACGGCCAATTTCTTTATACCGCCCGCGAAAAGCGGTAATGCACCGGGTATTTAGGGGAGGTCCGTTTCCAGCACCAGGCACACGAGGTGTTTGCATCCTGGTAATTAAAACGGTTATGGTAGGCTTTGAAATCGCCGTGGCCGGTCCTCATGGCCAAATAATGGCCCAATAGGGGTCTTGGTAAACGCAATTTTTCGGGCTCCTTTTTTGGTGTGTATTGGAATTTCCATTCCCTATATGCGGGGGACCGTTTACAGAGTTCTTTACGCCACCAGTCCTTTTTTATATTCGAAAGGATGGTTTTAAGGACCGTGCCGGTACCGCTATACGTGGTTTGCTGAGCCTTCGGGTTTGGGTCCGGCGGTCCGGCGGAGCCGGCCTTGGCCAGTTCGTTAGCCCGGTCGTTTCCCGGGATTCCCTGGTGCCCAGGGCACCAACGGACCCGAACTTCGGTACTTTGTTTTCGAAATAAATCGACAAGATTATGGAATTCCAAAAAGGCCTATTGGGACGAACGCGGCGCGTCGTTTTTAAAACCCCAAATAACCGAGGTGTTATCTATACCAATCCAAATCCGGGCGCCTGGCTGGGCCCTGGCTGCCGCCTATAGCCTTTTTAGGGCGCTAATCGCCTCGGCGTCGAAAACGTGGTTTTCCGGCGTAATAGATGCGGAGCTTGCGGCAAATTCCAGGCCCGCCCTAAAAGCGGCCCATCCGTACCCTATTTGGACGCAGTTATTTTCGTATTTTTCCGAACCGTCCGTATATACCACGATATCGTCAGGTAATACCATGTCCAACCATTCCATAAAGCGGCGGGCCGCTTCCTTTTTTGGGACTCCTCCGGTGGGGTCAGTGCGAGAATCCGGGGCATTGCGAGGTGCGCGCAACTCTAGTTTCCGGATCCGCGGGAGAAGTTGTGCAGCCGTTTGCAGGGTCGTGGCCGAATGGCCCGAATTGCGGGCACGAGGTGTTTTACGCAGGCGGTTGACAAGGGGGTGCCCCTTGTCCGCGAGCCTTAGTCGGGCGCCGTATTTCAGGCGGGTGTAGGCCAGCGCGACGCGGGCCGAGGGTAATCTTGCGTCCCTGAGAACAGTGGACGAGGGGGTGGTTTTATACGCCGGGAGGATTGCCCGTGCCGCTAAAACCAGCGGTTTGTTCAGTGTTTTGAGGAGTCCTTTTTGCTTATGCGCTGGGTTGTACCATGCTTCGGCTGCGTAGGTGGCCGATGAACCTACGTATGCCACCGCTGCTTTGCGAAGTGCAGCCGCAGGCGGTCCGTATTTTACTGCCTCAAAGCTTTTGAGGTGAGCAGCGACCGCCATTGTTTTGGCAGCCCTTTCGGCCACGTGGCGGCGCCCGTCTAACCGTCGGCTGAACCAAAAGCCAAGCCAACGCATGCCCGGGTAACGCTCGGCCCCGGAGGCGCTTTGTCCGCGTCGACCGCCCGGTAGTTGGACCGGGGTAACCGTTTTACCATTAATCCGGATTTCCGGGTTGCGACCGTGCCTTTTTTTAGTGATATGGATTACTTTTGTCTTTTCCGCTGCAAAATGGATTTTCTTTTCCGCCGCAATTTCGTGTATATCCCGGAGTTTATCTTCCAGCCAACGTACGTTTTCTTCCAACGAGGGTGACGATTTCCATGTAAACACGTCGTTTGCGTATGTCAGCCGCCATTTCGCACCGTTTTTAACGAGGTACGCCAAATATAGCATATATAGGATCGGGGAAAGGGGAGACCTTTGCGGGGTGCCGCACCCAAACCGCCTAAAGCCCGTGGTCGTACCCTCCAGCCGGATTCGGGCCTGGCGGCCGTTTAAAAAGTTAATTACGAACCTGAGGAGTATTTTACTAAACCCGAGGCTCCGCATTTTCCGTATTAATCGCCCATGGAGGAGGGCGTCGAAGGCGCCTTGGACGTCGCATGCGACAAGGGTAACTTCCTCCCCGCGAGCTAAAGCCTGCTCGATATCGTGGGCGAGGGCACAAACCAGATCCGTCGCCGATCGCTTGGGTAGGGCACCGCCGTGGGTGCAGCTAAAGAGCCCGTTGTCGTGTATGGCCCAAGCTATCCGGCGTGCAACGAGCCTTTCGAGGCCTTTTCCGATGCAGGAGAGGAGGGCTATAGGCCGCCAGGATCGAACGCTGCTCCGGTCTTTCTTCCCCGTTTTCGGTAGTATCGCGACCTCGGCCTTCTTCCAAGGCGTTGGGAAATGTCCGAGTTCCAGGCAACGTTGGTAGAGCCTGCGCACCGGCTCGGCCAACGAAGCCCATCCGGCTTTTAGTAGCCGGACGGTCGTTCCGTCGATGCCCGGGGACGTGCTCGTAACCCCAATGCAGGAGCGCTCCGCCTCTTCCGCACTCACCTGGGTGTCCCAAGGGATTTTAGCCTCGTCCGCCGACCAGGCCTCCAAGGGGTTTCCCTGCAGGTTATCTTCCGCCGAAAATCGGCCAAGCACCTCCCGCTGCAGTGTTTCCGCTTTTGCTAAGGGTTCGCTTATTTGTTCGCCGTTAATAACCAGCGGCGGGGACCGGAGACGTGGTCCGGCTTCCAGCCAGCCTACTATGTTCCACAAATCCTTATCGTCGCGCAGTTGGTTAATCCGGTGCCTCCAGTAATCCCGTTTCGCGGCCCGCACCCCTTTCGTGTAAGCTTTCTCCTCGGCAGAGGCGTTTGCCCTATTTACAGCGCTCCGTTTAACCCGTTGGAATTCGATCTAGAGCCGCTGGCAGTTTTCGGTCCACCAAGGAGCCGAGCTGCCCCTTTTTCCCGCCGGCGTACCCACGACCCACGTTACTTGCTCCCATAAAATTGTAAATTCAGCTACCTACGCGTCCAATGCGTAGCTATCGGCCGCGGATCCCGGGTCCGGCATATTTTGCATGCCAAAAGCAAGTAGCTCCGCGAACTTTGGTAGCCGGTCGTCCCTAACTGAGACGTTGACCGCCTCCGGGCGGGGGGCGCCGCGCGTCCGCAGCGTGGTATAAAGAGATTCGTGGTCGGAGCCTGTGTAAAGACTGCTGTTAACCATAGTTACCGTGCTGGGGAGGTTGGAAAAAACCATATCCAGTAAACCCCCGTCGCGGTGGGTGGGCACGCCGATATTTCCTGTAAAATGTATGCCCTGGGCTTGCGCCCATGCCGTCAGTTGATCCCTTCCGCGTGCGTCTGTGCGGCCTGGCTGGTATGCAGCAGCCGTTACGTTAAAATCGCCGCCTATCACCGTGGGTCCATTTGGCACGGTATTGCATACCATTTCCAGCGCGGCCTTAATACCCGGAGCCCTATATACATTAATAAACAATATTCCGTTAATTTCGAGCCAAAGTACGTCCCGCGTATTTTGGCCCTGCGGTAACCGTCGTTGTGCGGCCCTTAGGGCTGCCCCCTTCTTGACGTAGGTGAGCACCCGGGGCCGGAACCCAGTCATGGCTTCGTAAGTGCTCGCGTGCCATTCGTCCACTGGCGCAAAAACATCATAGCCCGGGTGCGTTTGTGTAGTCGTCTTTAGCCCGCACCATGGCTCTTGGACGTTAACCAGGTCCACTTTTCTCTGGTGGTATAACTCCAACAGGCTTAGATGCATACCCATTCTTTTGCCTACGTTGGCCCAAATTACGTTAAGGCGTTCCCGCTATATGTTGCCGAGCGAATATTTCGTTATATTAATCGATGGGTTGCTTCCAAGTTTATCATATCAGCGGGGCAAAGTTCGGCAGCCGCTGCGTCCTCCTCCATTTCGGCTGCCCAAACGATTTCTTCGTGCACGCGTTCCTGTTCGGCCTGCAGGAAGTTGCGGATGTCCGCCCCTGCCGCCTCGTATGGCCGCGCTTTTTTGTTTGAAATGCTCGATCGGGAGTTCGAGGTTTGCGAATGTTGCGATAAGGTGTTTAGGACCGGGATTGCAGGTGCTGGCTTTCGGCGGGCCGCCTTAGCCCGGTCGTTGATAATCGCGGCACGGTTGGCACGTCCGATTCTGCGGATCCCCTTTAGTTTACGCTGTAAAGGTCGTTTAAGCTTCCCATTTACTACCAAAGGTCGGGCAGGGTAGTTCTTATGTCCGGATGGGAAATGGCCGTGGCAGTTAACGCATTTGGGGGCTGTTTTGCACGGCTCTTCCTCTGTCGCATGTTTTGCTTTACCATATATGCCGCAACGCGCTTGCCGTACGCAGCGACGTATTTCGCAATATCCCTGGCAGCCATCGTGGTGGTGTGTAATTTTGCGTGATTTTTTAACCTTCCGCGCACGTTTCGACACTCCAAAAAGCTGAAAAGGCTTTACGGGTTGAAGGAAAGACATTATCCACGTGCCCTCAGCCGTATGCGGGTCGTATCCATGTTTGGAAATGTGCCAGTTAACTGGCTACTGGCCTATTGCCACGGTAATCTCCTCCTGGATTACATTATGTACGTCCTTTTTTCCGTCCAGGCAATTGAGCGTTCGGGGCATTCCAGAGACGGCGTATGTGTGCCAGGTTGTCGGGACAGTGATTTCCCGCGCGTCCAATACGTCTATAATGGCCTTGACTGCGTTGGGGTTGAAGAGTTTTTGCCGTATTTCCTTAAAGGCCACCGTAATACCCCAGCCCGTGGGGGTACGTTTGGCGTTTGGGATTTCACTGTGTGGCACCGAGACCAATTCGGCCAATTTGGTGGTTACCGCGTATGGCTCCCTCGTTACCATCCGCAATTTGTTATTTACGCGGATTAGGATCCGGTTGGCCGGCTGTTTTGTCAAACGTTTCGGGGCTTGGGGGCGGTCCCGGCCCGATTGGGAGGGAGCTGCGGAGCTGTTAGGTGCATTGCCGGGCGTCGTACGTATCGGGTACGAGCGCGTGGCCGGGGTTAAAATTCGCGTTGGGGCCGCCGCTGGTGGCGTGGCGGCTCGTTCGGCCCATATGACCGATTTGTTAGTGGGCGTGCCTTTGTCTTTGGAGGCCGACGACGCCGTGCCCGTCCTTGTAATTAAGATGCTGCGCCTTTCGTTGGAACTGGTCGGCGAACGCGACGGGGAGCGCGAACGCTCTTTTTCAGGGAGGGTGCGACTGAGGAACCAGCCGCTGATCACATCATCAAGTTCGAGAACAATTCTCCTAAGCGCGGCGTCCTCCGGGGCCTGTAAGCTTTCGAGCTTGGCTGCAAAAACCTTTTCGAGCCAGTTGCCGATTGTTTCCACGTTTTCCAGCTCCTGCTGCAGTGTTTTAATGGCCAGGGCCGGGAGGCTGGAGTACCTTCCGCGGCCGGCCGGTTCAGGCGTATTAGCGGTGCGCGTGTCGAGAGATACGTGTTCCGACTCGGCCTGGCCCGGCGGCAAAGCCTGCGGCGTGCTCTGCGGGCGCGCGCGGCGGTTTGAGACCTCTGGTGAGGCCATGACGACCGGCGCCCGGAGGGCGAAAATTCTTCAGCTGTTAAGCTTATTGGTGTGTTTGGGTGTGAATCGCTAACAAAGGTGGGTCTGACCCATGAATGGTGGAGGATGCTTGATGGCAATTGACTACCTGGCATGCTAGGCTTATGAAAAGAACAAGGGTATTTGCAAGTTTATTCATCGTGAACGAAGGACTGTTGGATGCTAAGTTGAGTGCTATGATTCTGAAGAGCAAACAGACTGAGCTTCTTATAGAAATTGGCGTTCCATATAAACCTACAATAACACCTGTTTTGTTACGATTGATATCACGATGGATTCAAAGTGTTCGTATTCCCTATCAACCCACCTAGTCCCCCTGGTTGTCAAGCTGTACGAACCAGCCAATCCAGGCAAAGATTAGAATTTGGATCAATCCACAGTGATTTCCCATACTTGGGTGCTGTATGTAGTATGTACCTATACGTGGAGGACGTAAGAATTAGGCTCCTAAGCAAGCTTAGGTACCTATGTAGGTGGGCCTATGGGCAACTGTACCATCGTTGCATCGTTAAGTTCGGATCCTTCCAACCGGCTCATCGGGTGCGTAGCCATTTGGCTTGGCATCAGCGCTATCCGCCGCACAAGAAGATCGACGGGCTCAGCCACTCGATGGAACGGACCAACCCTTTCTTGGCGCCCCACCTGTACGAACTGACCACTTAAGGTACCATCTTTACAAGTTTATGGACAAAGGTTCGGTAAGCGTGTCGTGTAGACGAAGAGGCTTAAAGGGACACGAACGCAGCATGTATGAAACGATATATCGCAAGACCGGTATTGTCACAAAGTCAATTATTGAATCTCATTTTCTCTCTCAAAGTCACTGCAAGAAGACCAAGAGTTTGTTCTTGACCTCGCGTCTAAGTGTATTACTGTACAGTAGCGTGTAGGACCACTGATAAAAGCAAGCTGCGTTATGGGTAACGATACACCCAATCGAAACAATAGACAAGCCAATCAAACTTGTAGAAAAAATCCGCGCAAATTTGCTCCCAAGTCGCGACTTGGCTGTAAAACCTGCAAGTGAGTTTGGAATGTAACTTTTTGCAGTATATCCAGGCAGACCTCAAGATCATCGCTTACCCTTTGCTCAACTTTCAGAATAAGACGGGTAAAATGCGACCTGTCTCGGCCTTCGTGCTCGAAATGCCAGTCCACAGGCCGTAACTGCGATGGCTACGCTGGAGAGAGACTCGCGGACAACGGCAGCGGCGCCAGTAGGAACGAGGGCAACAGCTCTTGCACGGCAATTGGCTTACCCTTGCAGACTCGCCGACCCTTGTTGATTTTGCCTGTCACTGATCCATCTCAGTCGCTGGCGATGGGGTTCTTTGAGCAAATTTCGATCAGGCAACTAAATGAATATCAGCCATGCGAATTATGGCGGAGTACGTTGAAATTCTTTTCCCAGACTGTCCCGTCAGTGCGGCATGCAGCAACTGCGCTCAGTTTGATGCATCGACGATACTTGGACTGCAGTGTCAGTGACAGCCCAGAGCCCTTAGAGTACGAGTCATATGGGCTGCATGAAGGGACCGCGTGGACTCACTACAGCAGGGCAATCCAACTTCTCCTCAGTCAAGAACCCGCCGACGACACCGAGACGACAGCCATAACCCTGCTGGTCTGCTATCTTCTCTTTTGCTTTGACCAGCTGGCCGGCAACAACATACAAGCCATGAGGCATTTGCATGGTGGCGTCAAAATCTCGCACAACATCCTCAGAAGCATCTCTCAGGGCAATGGTACACTTGAGGATACCGCACTGGACGGCGCTCGCACTCTCATCGCACAAGTCACGCGACAGATTCGACGTCTGGACATGCAGGCGGCCGTGTTTATAGTCGACTGGACCCCCGCCGATTTGCAGGATATACTTGTGTCGTCTCAACTTCCACTTCACAGCGGCGTTTTTACGTCTCTAGAAGAAGCCGCCGACCATCTTCAGGTCCTCGTGGCCGGGGCAATGAAGGCATACTGGGCAGAGCAGCAGCAGCTACCAGCGGAGGACTTGACTTCAGAACTGCTGCCCAAGGAAGTCCTACTTGGACGGCTGCAGACTTGGTGGGTTCTACTTCATAACACATTACAGAGCAACCGCCAAGTTATGAACATGCACCAAAGGCTCGAGCCGTTGCTTCGCCTACAATACACAGTTACAAGTACTCTTCTCAGGGTCTCGGAGCCAGACAGAGAGATGGCTTATGACAAATTTCTGCCCAAGTTCCAGGAATGCGTGGCGTTGGCAAGCCACGTGCATGGTCTATACTATTCCAAGTCTGCAGGGCCCACCTTTACCCCCGAGGTTGGTTTGCTTCCTGTTCTATATATCGTTGGGCTGAAATGTCGGCACTCCGTCGTCCGACGCCAGGCCCTGAATATCTTGAGGCGTCAGACGATCCGGGAGGCTCTATGGGATAGTCTATCTGCGGCCACGGTGGTCGAGCGTGTCATCAATATCGAAGAGGGAGGCGAGCCTGGTAACGGGGGAGAAAGACCAGCTATGGAAGATATTGCCGCGTGGAAGAGGGTAGAAAACATGTCTTGGTTGCATTTTGGGAGGGCCGGGATCCTAAATAGGGTGGATATCACGTATAGGAAGTGTGGACAGGAGGTTTGGCAGACTGAATCGCTTGCAATATAATCTAGTATGATAGAGATTGTACGTCTATTTGGCCATCTGCTATCAGGTGCCTCAACTACCAAGGCTGTCGCATCGTGCCACGGCCATCAAGTTGTAATATTGGTTGGCTGACATGGAAGGATCGGCATGAAACAAAGAAGTGGGACAAAAGTCGAAAAGTCCCAGTACCACATGCAAGTTTAGAGACTTGACAACGGGAGCAGGGGCAAAAGCCTTGGAGACAATGGTGACGCAACATGTCATACGAGCTCACTCTAACAAATAGAGACTAATACCTAAAGAGATACAGAAGTGGAGGTCAAACATCCAAAAAAAAATACTCGCAAAGAAGAGAACATGCCGCGCGGCCTGGATATTACCGACATCCGCAACAACCAGCCAATTTAGGACCTGACAAGCGTAAGACCATAGGTAGAAAGGATCCTGGCCAGTGGCTGGAAGTAGGTGGTGCCGCCGGAGGCGCAGTTACCAGATCCTCCCGAGGTGACACCTTGGCCCTGAGCTCCCGAGTAGAAGGGACCACCCGAGTCACCGGCCTCGGCACACACGCTGGTGCGGGTAAGACCGGTGACGCTTCCCTGGGAGTAGTTGACGGTGGCACCGAGGGCGCCGACCGTGCCGCAGTAAACGCCCGTGGTGGAGCCGGAACGGCAAATGCTGGAGCCAACGCCAGCAGCGGTGCTTCCCGAGACGGGAAGGTTACCCCGGCCGTAGCCGTTGATGGTGCCCGTGAGAGTGTGTCCGCTGACAGTGCGGATGAAAGCCATATCGGCGCTGCCTGGGAAGGTCTTGCCGGCGAAGGACCCAAGCGACGCGCCTGCGCTGGTGTAGGTTGCACTACCCACGTTACCGCAGTGGCCGGCGGATACGAAGCCCGTCGTGACCGAGAATCCGACGGAGCAACGGCTGCTGGAGCCGATGTAGTAGGCGTCGCCGCCTCGGATTGTCGCAAAGGTGGTTGGCATCTCTTCGACGGTGCGCACCTCGAATTCAGACTCGGCGAGCCCGACCTGAGCGGCCAGTGACTCGGCATGAGCGACACTGTCGGTAAGTGCCTCCAAAACCACCTTGTTGGTAGTCACGTCGACAAAGTACGAAGCAATGCCCGCGCTGGCCGAGGTCGCCCTGAGGGTCTCGGGTTGATCTGCGTTCAGCTTGTCAAGGGCCTCCTTGGCTTGTTCAAGCTTGGAGAGGCTGCTGGACACGATGGCCGGAGTGGCGCCAGCAGCGACCACCTCGGCGGCTAGACTCTCATCGGTGATGCCAACATTGAGAGTGGTGCCGTTGTCCGAGACCCAAGCACCGGCGAAGGCATCGCCGGTGGAGGTGCGCAGCTGCTCGATAATGTCGACGGCCGCGTGCTCAAAGGCGACACGAGCAGTGGCAGCCTCAGCATCCAGTCCAAGGTCGCGCTTCATGGCAGCCAGGATCTTGGGGTGGAGGCTGGTTGAGGTCTCGGTCGGTGCACCGTAGACCACGGGCAGGACAACCGCCAAGAGAGCGAGGTATCTGGAGAGTTCCATGTTTGACCTTTGAAGTAAACAAGCTAGAAAGGGCGTCTGTACTGCTGAGGATTGTAGATGGGAAGAAGCGCGAGCCTGGGATGGTGCTGCTGGTTGTAAAAGGACGGCAATGGATGAGAATGAGCACCCTTATTTATATTCGGCATCATGGTCGATATCACGATCATGATGTTCCTGTCCAAGACTGGACTATACCTCAAGCCAGCTGTCGTTCGAATTCCTCCTTCCTAATACGCATTAACGAGCCTTGGAATCAGTGAATACTGCCTTCCTCAAAAGGCATTTCAAAAGATCTGCTTTGTAAAGGAGGGCAGCATCACGCATTTTGACACTGCATACTATATAGGGCGTGTATATCAGCCTGATAGGAGCTTTCGATAGATAAGGTGCTGTAGCCGATGCATATCTGTCGACAACTCACTCGCTTTGCATGTATACTGTACTTGGCGACATGCTAGGTAGAATTCTGTTCATGGGCTCCTCACCGGCGGTATATCCTATTGGGGAAAGCTTACGGTAAGATCACTGAGATGCATACAGGTCGCCGGTAGTTGTTTACTAGCAATTGCAATGCTAAACAATTCTATGTTGGGGAGCGGGCCGAAAGCACATTAGGAAATGATCGACTGAGATGGGAGCTCTATATAGAAGGTCGAATAACTATGTGAAAGAGACCGGTCTCGGCATTTGATTTCTCCGCCTATTGTTATACTACTATTTCTGCCAAGTAATGATAACCTCACTGGCAGCTAGTTAGCGATCTGCACTTACAATTTCGAAGTCCAATCAAAGGGCTCGTTTACCTGGCATTTGGGCTCACCCCTGAGGTACTAACTGGTACGATCTAAGTGGAGGGCTACGGCAATCGATGTGGTAAGCACTGCAACCCTGCTATCTCTTGGCGCACTACATGCCGTTTAACGTCTTATGCATATATGCTGGCGGAAGGTCCCCGGAAACTGCGTTCGCCAATGAGCATTATCTCGCGGGATGGTGTGCAACCACACGACATTTATATTCTTCGCGTATGGCTGGGACGTCCAGACCTGCATACTTATCTCGACGCCTATTGGCGAATTAAAGATAAGAGATGCCAGGGGCGCTTGGTGTAGAGCGCTAAATGAACAATCCGGAGCTTCCTTTCCTGGCTTCGCGCCCTATGTAGGTCCGTTTCAAAAAGCAACCCCTCAGTTACAGTGATGGGTGGAAGCTGAACCATGTGAATTTAGACAGCCTCCTAGTGAACCTCGACCAGTTACTGGTTCTGGAAGTAGTATCGCTTTAGGTTCAACTTCTCGGTCCTGGTTGTATTTCCTCCTTCTTTCAAGCCCTTGCATGGCGAAATTGACGATGGAGCCATCCAGAGAGTTTCCAAGTCCCGAAACCTGGCTCTCGATTCTGACGTCCTTGAGTTGCTGTTCTACTCGATAATCAACGCTCTGCTCCAAACCTTACGCAGTGAGGTGGCTGTCAGCTTCGAGCCACGGTCTAGACTCTTCTATCATGCGTACACAGTGGGTCAGAATTACAAAGTAGTTACTACTGCGCACCCAGATGGACTGACTGCCGAGGCGTCGCTCATTTTCTCACCGTTTCGCTACTAGCCGAGGATCTGGTCGGAGATTTGGTAAATCTGCTCTAACGATTCCAGTCGGAGCGTATTGTTACTCACTGGTAGCTCGTGGAAAGGCTGCTTTCTCTAATGCCTTCGATAAAAGAATTGTCGATGGCGGCCGTCTTCTCATATTTCGTGGGATGGGGCGCCAGGGCTGGTACTGCTGGTCGGATTTCACGTCATGTCGGTGTGACTTCCTTGGTATCTGGCAAATCTTTGCGCACGATGTGTAGACGTGGGTCATTCCTCATGCACGCCAGAAGTCTGCAGAGAATTCTCAGCTCAATCTATCATACTACGTGCAGGAGCATCTGCTTGATGGCTGCTCATGCGAATCAGTCGAGTGTGGAAAGTCCAAGCTTCCCGATGTGATCTGGGCCCGCAAGACTCCCGTCGTGCAAGTGTCTAATTGGAATTTCTGCGGTGTCTCACATACAGCAGAAAGGCAAATATTCCTGACTATCTCCCACGTTTGGCTGGTCGGCATGGAGAACCACGTGGCAAATATCGTGTCGATGAATGATGAGCTGGGCAACGGGCCTCTCTACATAAACAAGTGCCTTGCATGCGTGAAGGAACCTTGCGGAAAGACTAACAGAGCCTAAAGTGTTTGACAGGTGTTTTTTTCGAACCAACCGGCTCCTTGCCCTGAATCTCGTTATCTGAAAAGGTCTCCTGGCATAATTAGGGTAATTTGCATCGTTTTCTTGAAGTCTTGGCATTTTTAATATCTTCTCTCTTCATTGTCTTCTTAGGTCGGTAGGAACAGCAATCAAGAAAAAAAAAATCTTCTCGGTGCTGTGGTTTTGCAGACGGAAGTAAGCGCTGTGAATTTGGGGGTAGAACGCTAGATTGGTGGGTTCAGCGAATTGGGATTCAGATTAAAATACTGCCGGGTTATTTGGCCGGGGATGGGCCGCATAATTGGTGTCATCGCTCTTTTTTTTTTTTTTTTGTCTTTCTTTAGTGTGGCCTATACCGGTTTGGGAATGTTTTATTGGGGGAGAATGAGAATTGACGGCTTCATTCTTGGAGGCATCACGTGGTTTGTTTCTCCTACCGTTGTCCCAATAGACTGGCAAGACAGGCTTGACAGGCACCCGAATCATCGGATTCATGCATGCCCCTGAGCCCTGGCCGAACTTTGACAATCGCTCCCGACGGCAACGACCGAGATTGCCTGCAGCTGGTAAGACGGTAAGGGTGCCACAAGGTGTTGTCTCACGTGTTTGTCTCTCTTTGCCTGTGGGATGGGGCTTTTGCCGACGCCGCTAGATACGCAGCTAGAAGGATGCATCGGTTTGGTGTCGTTGTCGATGGTGTGAAAAGTATCTTGGCATGTTCGCCACTGGGGTGCTGGTTCCGCCAGGTGGAAAGAAACTTGGGGAATTAAGAGGGCTTTTTAGGAGTAGTCTGGACTTTTCTGGATTGACTTTATTGGTTCTCTCCTACTGCATCATGCCAATGTACATCTACCGCTAAGCTGCCAAACCGGGGACAAGACCAAGGAACACCAAACGACTTTTGTAAATAATTACAAACAAAAAAAAAAAAAAACGAGAATAAAAATATTAAAGTTGAGCCGTTGAAAAGGCTCATCAGATTTCTGTGGACCAGGATTTGAAGTCGAGTCGATCATACATGTTATGCTTAACCGGTTGCACCAAATTGAAAGTGGTCGGTTCGCTTGGATATTTTGGTGATTTGTGGTGCAGCTCATCCACATTCGGAGACCCTTTTTTTGTCCCCCACTTGCCTACAAG
Organism: Pyricularia grisea; assembly: GCF_004355905.1. Lineage (NCBI taxonomy): Eukaryota > Fungi > Ascomycota > Sordariomycetes > Magnaporthales > Pyriculariaceae > Pyricularia > Pyricularia grisea. The sequence goes on along the minus strand of NW_022156722.1, from coordinate 38,120 downwards.
ACTGCGTTCGATGGCTCCGTACTATAATTTGCGCAGTTCAAAATAGCGGCGAGCTTACGAAGTCAATCCGGGCCGATCCAACTGGTCTGGTTTGTGTTATTTCAGGGAAAGAGTGCGGCCGCGTTTAGCTAATTGTGCAGCAAAATCTACAATGCCATTATTGGGTTGGTTCGGAATTAACCGACAACTATCGGGACGGGTAATGACATGACAGAGGCACACACAAGCAAGCAATTTGAGGTTTTGCTCCAGGATATAATTTGATCTTGGTCCGCGACTCACACAGACATGTTCCGTGCAACACATCCTCGCCATCACCAACGCCAAAACTGCAACCATCAAACACCAAAAACATGGCAAACGAAACGTTGGCAGCCGCCCCGCCGGCCCCTCAACTCAACACGGGACCGGTCTCCATCTTCTTCATGGTCTGGGGCGTAACGTGGACTATGCTGCTTGTCCTGGGCATGACATTCCTGTACTACAACCGCGCTATGCCTCTCGTACGCGTCCGAGGTCTACGTCTGACCTTCGCCGCCGTCATCCTTTTGCACCTGTACTGGATCGTGTGTCAGTTCGGCCTGTTAATTTTCGAGCTTGTCCCGCCCGAGGTCATGTTCTGGATTATGGGCATGTATGTGCCCTGGGGTATTGCGCTGTTCCACGCTAGCAACAGTCGTTTCCTGTACGTCGCGGAGGCCCAGAAGCGCTTCGTCGGGAAGACTCCTGCGGTGAGGGAGAAGCCTCCTGTCAAGAACGATAAGTCTCTACTAGGCAAGTTCTGGAAGCTGGAATACGAGAGAAGAATCGTGGTCGTCGTCTGCGTGGGAATGGCGCTACAGGTAAGGCATTTTTACTCCCTGTTCCCATCTCTCCCTATCCTCATACAAACGTGCCAGGGCTAACAGGACCAAGTTTCTTCTCCTGGTTACAATGTACCTCCTTTCCCGCAAATACCATCCGTCCTTCGGCATCCCCGGTACCGAGGTCACCACTACCAACCCTCTGGAGCGTATTATGCAGCTGTATAGCGGTTGGGAATGGTGGCCGTCCATCCTGTGGCAGTTTTTCTGGGCCTGGATCGTGGCTCCCTACATCCTCTACAAATCGCGTGGCATCAAAGACACGCTGGGCTGGCGTGTGCAGACCATCGCCTGCTGCATCGCCGGTCTGCCGGCCACGCCTCTGTGGCTCGCGGCGCTATACCTGCCCTCCTTTGCAGCCGTAAACCGCTACTTCATTCCGCCGCAATGGATCTGCCTCAGCATCACATTTATCGAATTCTTCGCAATCATCCTCCCTTGCTGGCAGGTCCTGACCCACAAGACCCTGCGCCGGGAGACACTCGACGCCATCGCCAACTGGGAATCCAGGCGTGGCGGCGACAAAGACGGAAAGCAGTCTTTCGCTACCGAGTCGACCAAACAGGAATCTACCACTTCCACTTGGCGCCTGCTCTCCGAAATCGAAAAGGCCACGGGCCAGTCCGAAAGTCTTTTCACCATGACCGCCCTCGACTATATGCTAAAACGCAACCCAGAACCGCTGCGGGAGTTTTCCGCCCTACGGGACTTTTCAGGCGAGAACATTGCCTTTTTGTCCGCCGTGGCCGACTGGAAGGCCGGCGCGGCCAAGCCAGACGCGCCGACGGACAAGAGTTCACTGCAAAGTGAGGAGGGCGTCGAGCTGCGGCGCGTGCGCTTCAACGATGCGCTGCAAATCTACGCCGAGTTTGTATCAGCCCGCCACGCCGAATTCCAAGTTAACATCGGTTCGGCGGACCAGAAGCGGCTGGATGGCGTGTTTGGCCCTGCAACACAGATTTTGTTGGGAGACTCGCAGAGATTCGATGACCTGGCTGTCCCATTCGAAAGGGAATCCACCGACGAAGGGGTAGAGAGATGTCGGGCCCAGTACTTTGGGGAAATCCCGGATGAGTTCAACGATGAGATCTTTGACGATGCCGAAGTTAGCATTAAATATTTAGTGCTGACGAACACGTGGCCCAAGTTTGTGAAGCAGGGACGGTATAGTATGTCGGTAAATTCTGTGGGGAGCCAGAGTAGTGACGGTAACACTGAGAAAGAAATTGGGCGGGTGAAGAAATACTTGAGGAGGATGAAAGTTGAGGTTACTGCTTTTTGAAGCTGATGAAAGAATACTGGCACGCGAGCCGGATATAATGTAATAAAGAAGAAATACTACCAAAGTATAAAGGTAATGGATATAATGAGAAAAGGGTTAGATTTAACCAATTTGCAGAAGGTTTTTGAGCAATATACTCCTTATCTCCCTCGTATGTTTTGCGGTCCTGCTAGCAACTCTAACTATTGGCACCTTCCGAGTGTTTATGAGCTCGTAGCCATGGTACCTAACTACTTAAATGCATTTTAGTCGACACGATAGCGGTTCATGGACAAATTACTCGTCCGTACGCCACATCCCGAGGGCGGACTCGACCCCAGCAACAGCGCCGTACGCCAAAGTCACGGCCATCAGGAAACCATGAAATTTCGATCAGGTTGGTTATAAGACGCTGTAAAAAACTGTCAATGACTGCCTTCCAGTTTGTGCAACATCACGTAGCTCTCCGCAACCATCTAAGCTTTTTGGAGAGGGACACAAGTACTAAGTTGCCCGCGCTGCCCAGATAAAGCTCATAACGGATACCTTCGTTATATACCCAGCGGGAAAGCTGATCTGCCACGTAAGCCGTGGGTCGGAGAGGAGAACTTCCCACAGCATCCAGGCTTACCTGCATGGCGGAGGCTTGTGAGGGCCGTAAGGCCTGCCAAAACCCGCCCATGGGGGCCCGCGCCGGCCCAAATAGGTGGGTCGGGGGGCCCGCGGGTAGACTGTAATATTTATGGGGGCGCCCAACCCGGCCCAAATTTGAACGCGGGTTTTTTTGGCAGCCCGCGGGCCCCCGTAGGTAAAGCCCGTAAATACGTAAATATTTTAAAATTAACATTTGTAAAATTCCGAAGGAAATTATACCAAAATAAACGTAATATAAAATAATATATTTTCCAATATAATTATTATTATTATTATTATTATTATTATTATTATTATTATTATTATTATTATTATTATTATTATTATTATTATTATTATTATTATTAATTTTTGTTTTGAGGTCCCAGTAGCTACTGGGCGCGTATTCTATCATCGCTTTAACCACGGCTGACAATGTCGGATTTTGATTCGTCAACACGTTCAAACGATCGTAAGAATCTTTGACCAGTCACGACCATGCGGCTGCGCGACGCGCGTGCCGTCTGCACTCGCAGGAACATGGGCTTAATGTCGTCCTCGGACAAATCCTGCAAACCTGTCGGACGATCATTTCGTTCGTCAAGAATCGCGTTCATCAGTTCGGCTGCCGTCTCGATTGCGCAATTGCCTCCCTGACCCGTCAAAGGGTTCAATTTGTGCACGGCGTCACCGAGGAGAAAGACGCATTTGTAAAACCAAGTTTTGGAAATCATTTCATGCAGCGGCGTCAAGGTCGCCGAGATTCTATTGTCATACAAGTTGCAGAACTTGATGGTTTTAGTAACATGGGCTTCTCCGAATTCTTGGGCAAAAGTGTCGCAGTCTTTGGCTATAAATGTTGGAATTTCTTTGCCATGTTTGGTTTGGGGCAGTCGTGCCAAAAGAAACCAGTACACAATATATTTTGGTTGAAGGAAGGGGTAATGTGGCGGTCCGGACAGCCTTGAACGTTTAGGGAAATGCCAAAACAGCACTCGTAAAAAGCCGGGATACCCTCTTCCTGGTCGAAGGGGAAAGCCTCTAATCGTTCTTTATAGGCTAGACGATTTAGCTCCTTACGCACAACGCTGTGGACCCCATCAGCCCCAATCGCAATGCTGCCCTCAAAAATTGATCCATCTTCTGTATATACCCCAGTGGCCCGAGGCATATAGTCGATACGGATAACCTTTTTGCCTAATAGAACGCGGCTGTTATCTTTTAGATTGTCGTATAGAGACTGCAAAAGCCACTGACGGTTAATAAACCGCGCGGAATAGCTGTGCCTTTAAAGTGGAAGTCTGTCAGCCCAACACTTTAATCGCTCTCTAAGGCTGTGGTCGAACTAAAGGATGATTAACTATTATAAAGCAAAAAGGACAGCAAATCACCGTTTCATCTCGTGCACTTGGGGGTCCATAGTAACAGAAAAAGTCTGGCCATCCGGGTTAGGCAAGCAGGTGTGATCGTTGAAATCACTTCAAAAGTTTCTCAAAGGCTCATAACATCCGATATGATCTAAGATTCGAAGCCCGTTGGGAAGCAATCCGATGCTGGCACCGACAGCCGGGGCGATTTCGGTCCACCCCTCCAATACCATAAATTCGATGTCAAAAACTACACAAATCTAGTCGATGCCTCTGCATCATTGAACATCCTGGAACAAGGTTTCTGGGTGCCTTGGGAAATTTTGACACAGTATCAAGCTTAACTGCGTCTTCCGCCAACTAAAAAATGACAGCTCTCACGTCAGGTATTCTTTTATTAACACGGGAAATATTACCTCCCCGGCACATTAGTCATCCATTCAGCGTCGACTGCTTAAGGAGTTTAACCATCCTTTCGTCCATTACCTCGCCTTATTGTTTAAAACTATGAGCAGTATTCATGCCTCGTCCTTAGGCAGTAATGTTTTAACGCAACCACAGCTTAAACGTCTTTCCTGTCTAGATCATCGACTATCACATAGCCCGCTCTTCTCTAGCAACATGGCAACAAATACAGCTAAGGCTGTTTTATCAACCGATATATCGGCTTCTGCCTGTAACCTGTAGTATGGAAACTGCACGGCGCCAGCTACTGCAACGGCCCAATGTTAGATATTTTCAATGCGGGACATCTCCACTAATACCTCGCAAAGCTATCAGCTGCACTTAATACATATAACAGCTTTGGAGTTAGTTATTCCGGGTCTAAAGGATTCAACTGGGCAATATAACGCCCATAATGGCAGTGGAATTTCGAAGTCACCAACTTGGTGCAAATAGCTGCTCGACGCAGGTATGTTCAAACATCGGTGGGCAAATGAAAAATAAAAGCAAAGCTTTCACAAACCAATATAACTTTATAAACTGTCGGCTAGGTCTTGGTGAACACAAAACGTACAGGTTTTGGCCAAAATAATCCTCGGTGTTTTGACTGCCTCGTTTGACTGGAGAAAAAAGTCCCGGTAACAGGTAACTATGGCACCGTGGTCGAAGACTGCCTTATTTGCTGCAAAAGCCCCTGTATAATTTTTAAAGCATGGTTATTAAAAGCCCCTTGGTGGGCTGCGACTATAAAGGCGAAAAGTTTCCCCGATACCATATAAATAATTTTCACTCTGCCTGCTGCCATCGGAACTTGGAACAAATTGCAGCACAACCAAAACCAGCTGTCAAAAATATTTACACCGTGCAAATATTTAAAAACAAAAGGCGGGAAAAGAATATTTACACCCTCAAATTGCCAACTACTACGCTACAATTAAAGGTGTCTGCGAAGATTTGCTGAGGTAAAGGGACGGAATTTTAAAGTTGGAAAAAACCACCAAATCTTTATACAGACTACGCGCGCCATATTAAGGCTATTCACAGTCCACGGCATTTTCCAATTTATAATTTTTCACCATTAGTAAAATTAAATGCAGCAGCCTTGTTTTCAGGGTAATGTGGCTTGCTTATATTAGTTACGTATAAGGACCGAAGTTGAGCTTCCAATAACGGAGACAAGTTACTTCGAATGGGTAAGCTATATTGCAGCTAATGCAGCTTGCGTAAGTATAAGTTAAGGCGTTTTTTCGTGCCTTATTTTAAAAACGTACCATTTGCTGTTGAGAACCATGCCCCTTGCCAGGCTTTTATTTTCGGAGCGGATGAGCCAGGGATTCCGATGAAATAAACTGTTCCCAGATCACCGTATTATAATGCAGATAACCGTGTCAAATTCGCGATAAGTATTTAATATTCGATTAATACGAGCCGCATATAAAGGGTTAAATTATCCGGCACCCTAGGTATTTTATTTGGCTCCCAGAACCTCGATTTCCTTACCAATATAGCATGCGTTTGCGTTGGAGATATTTTTAATGGAGTCTTAATTTAAATTAGACATTATATATAATATATTATTCCAAAAGTACAATAGCGGTTAGGCAAAATTATGTGCCTCTCCATTGAAATAAGCAAAGTTTCACATTTTTAACCGGTTTTATTATACGTTTTATATTGTATGTTATACGTTATATTTAATGCGTTAATGGTAAGTTGCAATTAGCATAATTCGTTCCCACCCAGGTTTATTTTAAGGTCCGACGAATTTGGGTAATATTACAGCGGGGATAAATTCGGTTGATATGAATCGGGTTCCAAATAAAATATTGTGGATGCCGGACAATCCAATCCTTTAGTAATTTACGTGGCGGGGCTGTCTCGCCCACATTACGGCTTGGCCCCAGCGAGATCCTCGCGTAAAATATAGGGATACGTTATCCGGCACCTCCGATTGAATAATGGGCGCCCTTTTTGGCTCCAGCCAGTGCTAATTATTAATATATACGCATCGCTACTCTTTTGTTCACATTCCCGGCACATGACCTGATACCTTAGCCGCTAACCCTACAAATTGGATGGTGTTGGTAGTGGTAGCGGTAGCAAGTGCAGTTACTCACTGTGTGGTTGAGTAATAGTGTGCTCAATATTGAATCGGAGGTGCCGGATAATGTGGCCCTCTCGCATTGTACCTGACCAGCTCTGTTATATGTAGTTCGCCACTGGTTACAAACAATCCACGCGAATAAGCGGGCACTCTAAGCACGAGGGCATTCCTTACCGGATATATTGCTCAGTCGTAGCATATCGTTGCGCTTTTATTATCGCTTTGTCTGATACTGCTTGTCCACATTCCATCGGCTTTCGATCCCACTTTCTTTTTGTTACCCTCATTGTTGCATTTCTGTTCTCATTTTCTATCTCCCGCATCTGTCTTGGCAGTTGTTTGTACAGGGCTCCTCGTCTTAAATTCTCTTCAATGGCTTTTGAGCTCGAACCTTGGGTTCAGGTCGTCCGTGGCTGCTGCGGTGCCACTGTTCTTGTCATAGCCATAACCCCAAACACCGTACTCAAGGTTTTCGGTATAGGTCGCACCATACCCAGTTACGGCCAACACAAGCTGTTTTCACTTTTTGTGGCTTTATCTCTTATTTATGCGGTCGCTTTCGCTGGGCTCGTTGCTGAGGCTGTAGCCCGTAACTCCCTCCCAAGCTTTCTTGCCTCCATCTCCGAAACTGCTCTCGTCCTTGCCACGTTTATAAACACAGAGCGGCTGAGCGGCAGCGAGGATAAAAGTCCAATTCATCTGGTCCGAGCTACGTCCTGGTGTTTTCTCTGCGCGGTCGAGCTCTTCATCGTCGCTTGGATAAGCCTACCAGGGAGCCAAACGAGCCCCTCTTTTGCCTTACGGGTCAGCGCCGCAATTAATATTTGTAAATTGGCCACGTGCATAATTTTCCTGGTGCACATTTTGCCAATGATCCTCGAAAATCACAGAGCTGCATCCGAGCCCGACCCAAGTTCCCCTTTTTACGCCAGCAGTAACCCAGACGACATTCTGGGCCTACAAACGCACATAACACAAGAAGTGGAAATGGTTGGAGGGTGGTGGCCTTTTTTAAAACAGTTCGGCGTTTTTTTCAAGTACATGTTGCCCGTGGGCAAACCACTACAGCTGTTCTATTTTCTCGCTGCGTTCCTATTAATGCTGACGCATGAAGTTGCCGAATTGCGCGAGCAACTCGCCTTCGCCTCCATTTTGGACGCGGCTACGGCAGGCTTGGAGCTAAAAACGTCACTTAAAAAAGCCTTGACACTTCGGGCCGTAAATATCGCACTATGTTATATTTACGAGTTTGTTAGGGCCCGAGCAGGCCTGCATAGGGCCGAGACCTTTGCCACGGGCGTTCACGCTAAAATACTATCCATGGACCCCACGTTCCATTCGCTCACCAACCCCACGGTTTTGACTATGGCCGCCGACGACTCTAGGGATTTTGCTAACATGCTTGATACGATAATCTTTTCTCATTTTACAAATATAATCGGCATCGCGATAGCCGCGATCAAGCTCGTTAGCTTACATGGGCCATTTCTGCTTATTATTTTATCCTACCAAATCACTTTCACTTGCGCCGTCAATCATAAAGGGGTACAAAAGCGTGCGAAAGCGCATGCAAACGTCCACAAGTCCAAGACCAACCAAGAACGTCGTCGTCAGGACGGTCTTCGCGGATGGACCACTTTATTTAATAACAACCTAATTGAGCACGAAATCGGTTTATTTGAATCAATCACGAGGGATTTGGTCGACAAAGAGCGAAAACTAACCATATGCAGACTTAACTTCAGCCTCGTTCAAAATATAGTCAGCTTTTGCGGGCTCGCCGCTGGATATTCGTTTATAATTTACCAAAATGGCCATGGGACTGCCACCGTTGGCGACCTAATGCTTTTCACATCGGTCTGGGCGGCTTTGTGGATGCGAATCGGTGATCTAACGCGCACAGTCCCAGAGCTTGTCGATGCCTTGTTGGACGCAGCACCACTGCGTCGAGTTTTGGAGAGGGGCTCGGCCCTTCAGACTAGCGGCGCAGAGCTCCGATGCAGAGAGGGGAGTCTGAAGCTCTGCGACGTATCTTTTGCGTACCCGGGCAGGGAGAAAACGGTCGTAGACCACCTGAGCTTATCGATTGAGCCCGGGACCAAAGTCTCCCTGATCGGGCCGAGCGGGACCGGCAAATCAACCTTGTTGAAACTTTGCATGCGATATTTAACGCCCAGTAATGGTGTCATTTTAATTGACGGCCAGGACATTAGCAAAGTTAACAAGAACTCGGAAGTGTTTCTCCTCTTTTTACTCCTTTGGCCGCCTTTGTGTGCGTAGGCTAACAACTTAATATTTTGTCTATGATATAGATTCCACGAATCTGTTGGTATAATTCCTCAAATTCCTTATATGTATAACGCCACGGTGATGGAAAACGTTAGAATGGGAAATACAAATGCCACTGATGAAGAGGTTTACGCCGCATGCCGACGTGCCATGATCCACAATACTATAATGGCTCGTCCCGAAGGATACAGGTCCCAGATGGGTGAGAATGGAAGGTAGGTTGTCGTTTGAGTGATGGGATAATAATTGGAGCTCAGCTAACTGCATCTCACATATATGATACTCAGATCTTTTTCTAGTGGTGAACAACAACGTATCGAATTTGCTCGCCTGTTCCTTAAAAGACCCAAGATCGTCATCCTCGACGAGCCAACCTCCAGTCTTGACCCCAAAACGGAAATCCAGGTCCTTGGCAATCTCATTAATCAGTTTGTCGGTACTACCGTCATCGCTGTCACGTGAGGACTTTTCTCTCTCCTTGTTACTGCCATAATCGGCTCATGTTGTTTAGCATATGGAAAATGCTAACGTCTTTGCTATTTGAAAGTCATAATGTGGAGCTGGCCAAACAGTTCGACAGGGTTATACTGCTCGACGAGGGCGGTAAAATTAAGAAAGATGGCAGTTATAAAGAGCTGCTGACAATGAAAACAGGGCAAAGAGCCTCACACTTATTACAAACAGGTCTTACCAGGCATCGATCGGGATTCGGATCTTATGGGGTTACCATTTTTCGGGGTAATGGTGAATTTGAAAGCACCTGAGAGATAGAAACAAATTTCTCTCTGCGAAACGGGGGCCCAGGGACCGGGCAAGTTAATAGCCATTAAGGGGTATATTTTACCTACAAAACAGTTCCGCTCATAATGCCGTCCGGAGTTGGTTGTAAATATTGGTTTCAAAGATGGTAATTTAGCTTTTCCAACCACGTTTATGATAATTATGGCTCTGGGGAGGCTGCCTTTTCGGTAGTAAATATGTTGTAAAGTTTGCTGGTGATAATAATGCCCATTTTCCGATCGCAGTACCCAGCTACGCCAACCAAACATGGTTAAGAATTCTCTAATATCACCGATGGAGTTTCCCACGATGGATTTTTATAAAAGAAAAGAAAAAGAAACAAAAGGGAAAATAAAAATTGTAAATGTATTTAAACAGTACGGACGTTGTACGGGCAGATTTATTAGTTAAAAAGCATTTTCGGCATCGATTGCCGGTTTAATTAACGCTATTGGTTTATAAGACTGCGGCTAAATAATATCTTAATTTTAATATAAATTATAATCCTAATTAAATGTTTATTTTTAACTTTAAACTGTATAAAAATATCGGAAGTTTTTAGGTTTAATCATGGAGCGGCTACTTTTATATTATTTATCGGCATTATATTCCTAATTTTAACCCCAGCTTATCTTATCACGGTGTAAATTTGGTTATAACCTTATCGCCATTAAAATTATTACGGTGAAGGGCGAAAACGAAACTTTTATCACCGTGTATATATATACCTGGGCATTTATTAATTTAATATTCTCCGGAGCTGTGAATTATTTGAATTATTATTTATTTGTTTTAATTTATTACCAGTCGGCAAAGCCCAGACGGCCCGCACCAGCGGAAATTATACAGGGGGATGGATTTTTACCTTTACCACTATGATATATATAACCTGGCCCCACCCCACTTATATTGGGCTTATAAATTAAATTTTACTACAAAAAGTATGTGTTTTATATACAAACCGGCGGGTAATACAATTTAAAACAATTACCTACTTTTAAACATATATTATTCTTAATTTATATTAATAAAATATTATATACACCGTATATAATAAGTGTAATATTATGTTTGTTTTTAATTATACCATATTATTAACTGGACCAAAAATGTACCAAAATTTTCTGCAGGGTAAGTGCGCGTTATGTGGTTTAAAAGTAATATTTTGTAACCGCTAAATAATCCAGTTAAAATTATATTATAATGTATGAATTATTCATCACTTTAAATAAGGGAATGAAAGAACGCCTGTAAACACTGATTGTATTGAACGATTGCGAAAACTGATAAGTTGAACAACGCTAGAACTTCAGCTTTGATAATGTGACAATTGAAATTATTCATTTTTATAACTTCATTGCTATCAGCTCTGGCAGGGCAGAGTGACAGACTTAGCCTTGCCACATGTGATACTTGTGAGTGCCCCAAAGATTGTAAATGCACACACACTTCCCCCTCCTTCCCCAAACCGCAGGGGAGAAAAACCAGGCCGCGTCGGCAGTGTTGTCTATTTTGCTGTCCTGAAAAAGAAACCGGAAAAAATCATTATGTTAGCGCAACTGTGTTTTCTTTTTTTTCTTCTTAGGGCGGGCATCTTGAACGAATGGGAGTAAAAGACAAAAGCCATCCTGAAGGAATTAAAAGCTTACGGGCTTCAATGGAAAGGTAATGTTAGCGCGACCCTCGGTGGTTTCGATGGTGGTTTCGAAGTCGTCTCCCGGGTAGACGCAAAGACCAAAAAGGCCAGTCGCATCCACGCTCTGAATCAGCTCCAGAAACTCGGCGGCGAAGGCCTGAATCTTGGGATCGTTGAAATCGATTCCTTGGGACCCAACTGATGCTGGATCGAGCTTAAATTCGTACGGGCGAATTCCCTCTGGGGTAACTTCCCAATTGGCCGCCGTAATGCCTGGGTTGTTCAGCTCATCGACCTTCTCCCAGGGTACGGCAGTGCCTCGGAATTCAACCAAGCGTTCTTCCCCGTTCAGCTCAAAATGGCGGTGCACCATGGAGAGGCCGAAGGTCTTATCAACGCCGTGGCGGCGGAATAGCTCAAGGAATGTTTCCTCAACTAACTTTTCACCGCCGATTTCCTCGAACCTATGCTTTGCGACATGCAGGTCGGGGATGGCATTATAGTTGGCGACTGAATAGTTCTGAACGGCAACCATTTTGTAGGCAAGTTGGTCGATCAAAGTGAAAGGGGTTATTGTCCTTTAAAAGCTTATAATTGTGATAAATGTGTTTGTGCTGGAATCAGAGGGTTGATTGTATAATTGTTAATAATCTGTTTGTGTTGTAATTAGAGAATAGACAAGTTCGAGCGAAGCGGAAGTTTATCTTTTATACCCGTCTGTTATGTTTCCCATTGCCAATTAGATATCACCGTGCAATAAGTAGTGACATGGGGTCCTTGTGCTCGGGTTGCGAAATTGATTCGTACTAGTATTCGCTTACAGCATTTCATGAGTCGAAACAACGCTTTTGCTCTATGCGCATAATTCTCCTCCACGTCATTCTCTGTAAGATAAGGCTCCTGAATTGGCAAGTTTTAAACGAGGTTCAATAAGGTAAAGGTTTTCCATATATTCAACCTTTTATACCGTATAATATCAGTTGTTATAGCACCTTTGCGGTGATAACCGGTTAATGCTGATAATAGTTGGTGGTTGCTGCCATTGTAAAATAATATAATAAAAATGGTAGTTCTGTGCATAATAGCTAGCTATTTGTAGCTATTTAAAATATCATTTAAAATTTGATAATATTTCTGCTGCGTCTTGTGGGATTATATGGCTATGCACGTAAGTTACCCACCCGTATATTTGCCCGTAAATATACAGTTTATCATTATAAAGAAACTGCTTATTATAATAACCAGGCCTCATATTTAAAAGTTGTTTTTAAACCACGACAGCGTTATATTGCTGCTAATAATAAGTTTATTAATGAATTTAACACTGCCAGGTAGTCGTTTAATACGCGATAGGTGTAAGTTGTATTTATTTATAATATATTATGGCTAAAATCAAGTATTACCTTAAGGTTGTGGCTAGTTTAGTGCGTGAAAGATTGCTTCTGGGACTTTTTTCGCCATCGTGCTTTTACGCACGCTGTCCACGCCAGGCCGGCAAAGGTGGTATCGTCCAACGCCCTTTTCACGGGAGAACCATGTACGAAAACGGGCCATGGGGGCGCTATGACGTAATTGGAAAATACGTACCAGCGTTCTTCCATTGTAACTCCAACGCATTGGACACAAACCACGATCATGTGTAAAAATTTAAGCGGCCTTCTAATACCAGGTTATAAGCCACACTGTAAGACCTGTTCATTAAAATTTAATAATAATTTTATATTTATAGGGAGACTTAAATGCCGCTATGGATACAAAATATGGTATATTGGGCATAAGATATATAGTGTATAGGGGCTTATATGATGGTATAATATTGGCAACGGGATAAGATGAAAGCAGTATAAGACGGATTCGCCAATTTCATACAACGCTGCTAAAAAAAAAACCGCGTCAAAAACAACTGTTGGTAATATTACTTGTAATAATAATTAAATGGCGAAAAACAGTGCTTTACATATTTCGCTATCAATTTAAATGCATTCTTCGGTTTTTAATATTTAACTTTTCCTCCCCCTAATCCCATCCAACTCTTTTTAACCCTATTCCGAACCTGGCCGTAGCTAGTACTTGACTCGGGCCAAAATAACGCGTTGAATAAGACTATTGTCAGTATCGATTCACGCATTGTACGACATATTTACCAACGTACGCCGATCAGAAATTTAAACAGCTTGGCGTTAATAAATAAAATCCCGTAATGCCCCCAGTTTTGAAACCTGTTATGTTTATGGACGTTAGCGTGTGTGTTAATTCATGCGTTTGTCGGATTTGGCCTCAAGCTCCACACAAAAGATCCGCAGTGCAGACGACGGCTATGTGGGCTAAAGTGGAGAATTTTGGAGGCGGAGTATTTCATCGTGGAGGTTCGCTAACGCGGCCCCATATATACCTTGTTTGTATTTATTTTAGGGCCACGTTAAAGATCACCCACGATTCCTTAGCCAGCACCCTTTTTTGATCCACACAGCGTGAACACTGGTAGATACGGTTTCGAGACTTTTGCCCACCAAAACCCCACCCAACCCCGTCCGACCCCATGTTGCACCTGTGGATCAAATTCTGCCATTAGGCGGTAAACCCGTTTTTTCGGCCAACAATTACATGAAGCTATTCCCAGCTCCCAAACCACACCATTTATTACACCCACCTACTGCAATACCTACCACCTACCGCAATACCTACCACCTACCGCAATACCTACCTACCACCTACCGCAATACCTACCACCTACCGCAATACCTACCACCTACCGCAATACCTACCACATACCGCAATACCTACCACATACCGCACCATTTACCCCTTGATTTTGATTTTAATCCCTGTTGGCCAGGCCCGCTGTTGTTGATTCATGCATTCTGTCCAATTTGGCCGAAAACCCCACCCAAAAAGTACCTAGTGCAGACATTTGCTGTGTGGATCAAAAAAAGGGTGCTGGCTAAGGAATCGTGGGTGATCTTTAACGTGGCCCTTGATTTATTACTATAGTACTTCCATGCTACCGGTGTCGCCGTAGTGTCTGAAAATATCCGGATTCTAATCCTAGGCAATACTCTTTTTTTAATCATTTGAAAAAAAAAGAATTACCTGATTAAAATTTGCTAGCAATTTATTATTGCTTCGGTTATATTTTGAAGCGTACGAGACACGGGTATGTCTAATAACGCAACCGAGCAACGAACATTCTACCACCCTTGAAATTTCAAACTATAGCAAAAGCTGACCATATCGCCGAGAGCCTTGCAGTGTCGGTCTTCACTTTGTCCTGGGCCAATCTCTCCGGGTGTATAATTATTGCCTAAACAGTATGCGGATAGGTAAATATGCGAGTGGGCAAATCACGTGTGGAGCCACGTAATGTCGAAACACGTAATAGAGATTTCAACAAATATTTGCAGGATTGTAAATAGTTACAAATAAATAAAAACTATATATGAGAATACCGTTATTTGTTTTACTGCTTTTACCGATCGCAAGGATTATACGATTCCTCTAAACAGATACAGCATTTGCGCTGGAGATTATTAATGTGATTGCAACCTGTGGTTTGAGACCAACCATCAACAGCGGAAGCAGCTCTGACACAATGTCCAGTAAGGGAAGACCGCTAATCAGCAATCGCTTTTGCCACTTTGTAATAGTTTGAGTGAAATGAAGAGCATTATTGAAGAGCCTTATTTGCACCTTCCTCGCGCTAAACTGCATTAATCTTTTGGTTATGCTTAGCAAGAGGCACTGCGGCAGCTAACATCGCATATACCCAGTTTTCCTACAACAAGGCAGTGATTCATTTAACAATCAATGCCAGATGCGCTCCTCGAACGGCCTGGGACGATATCAGCCAATGTTGCATTCCGACGGGCTGAAAGCTCTGGAGGGGGATTAATCGTGGGTTCTAACAATATCCGACAAGCCTAAAGGGATGTGTGGATTGACATCGGCTTGTATCAGGCCATCTCGAAACGCAAACTCTTGGCTGCATTACAAATTTAACCGGGGAGGATTCCATTTCTCATATGGGCAGAAACAAAGTGGAAAAATCAAGCTTGTGGATAGTTACACCAGCAGAAACAACTACACTGGAATTCAAAATGAAGTCAACAATGCAAAAGATGATTTCAGCGGAAACAAGTAATCAATTAACAGTAGTATAAGGAGTGGCCCATATGGGTGGTCACGCGCAGTTAGACCAGCTATCTTAGCTTTAGTCACGAGCGCGTTCGCACTCTCAATTCATGCTTATGCTTGTTTCGCGATAGTCAAGTTGTATCAATGGAGATGCGCTCGCCCTATCTGCTCAGCTCTGGATCCTGACGTCCTTGAACACACTCATATCCTAGCCCCAAGGTTTGACAGCTTGCGATTATAACATTTTGTCCAAGTTTACACGCTGCTGCGCCCTCATCCATTGCTTGAATAACCATTTCAAACTAAATAATCACTCGATCCGCCAGCCGCTTGCGTTTGCCTGCCTCACCGTCGCTTATGGACAAGTTTCCAAGTAAGCAGATGGCCCGTCCTCTGTTCGTTGTGTACAATATCTTCCGAGAATCGTTTCTTTACCAATTTGCCTTTCTAGGGACGATATCAACGCTAGTCACAACATGCGGCAATAATAAATAGAGACGAATAACATGTTTGCCAAGTGAGTTTGCCACTGAACTTGAGTTGTCGTTAAACGAAACAAACCCTCGCCCTGGCCCCTAGTTCCAGGCTACAGTATCGACGACCAACGAGATAGGCCAGCAGAACCAGAGGCATTTAGGGGAACGAGGGCATAGAGGTCTGAGACACTCGAACGTATAGGGAGAGAAGAAAGCCCGCCATGAATAACTATTAACAAAGCGTAATCTAATTTCTCTGCTAGGAATAGCTAATCTAGCTTTCTCTATCTTTACTGAGTAAATTTATAGCACTTCGAGTTCTTCTGTCCCGATGAGAAACGCCCTTTTTGTTCCCATTCACGCGGAATATAAAGCTTTACCGGCGTTTGAAAGTCTGCAAAGTTCCAAATATGCTCACCCACGACGCCCTCGACCAGATCAAAAACGCGATGGTCATATCTAACACCCGGCACTGGTACTTCTGACTCGATAGCAATTCCCTGACGGTATGCAGCCCAGCCTGCGTATCAGCACCATACTTGGAAATTACTATAGGCTTGTCGTACCGGTCAACACAGGCTTTCAGCTCGGCATCGAGTGCGGCATCGGCGCTTTCGAAGTCATCTGTGTGGATATACTAGCCATGGTAGCGGCTCAGGCACAGTACATCGAATGAATCCAAAATGAGGCACTTGTCCCAGGAGGTTTGCACCTCGTTGGCGAAGCAAACAGTCCGCGTTAGATCGAGCCCTCGTACTAACAAGACAAGCGGTTCAAAATATTCCCACGCCCCGGGCTCGTGGGCAGACGGCCCGTTGGCAACGGTCCACATAACCATGAACGGGTAGTGCCCGTCGCGCCCCACCTATTCTCGAATCGCCTATTCGTGCGTCTGTCTGGTTTCCTGGCTGATTGTATCAGGCGAGTAAGTGGATGTTTTGGCCGCGCCGTGAAGACCCACGAAGACGGAATGGTTAAGCCCAACAGCAGTCCCGTCGACGACAACAATGCCGCGCTGGTCGGTGAAATCGGATATCTCTTCAGCGTAAGGATAGTCTGCCCTGCGAAACAAGTTTGCGCCCGGTCAGTTGAGCAGTTGGAAATCCTGTAAGCCGGGTTGCGACCCTTGCCACGGATAAGGCTTATCTTTGTGTTTGCCGCAACCCTTAAACTAGAAGGGCTTGCTGTGAATGTGGAATTATTTGCCGACTAGCTTGACAGTCCGTATGCCAATGCTGAGATCGTAAGTGTCAAGCATTTGGGTGCCCTCTTCTTCAGTAGGTAACATCAGTTGCGATCGTATCTGGTACAAATAAGCTGCGCCGGGCTCCCAGAGCTGGACGGATTCCATGGTCACGGTCCCTTGTTGCCCGCAGGCTTGGTCGACGACTTTGTCATCCTCATCGATAAGCTGCACCTTGTATTGATGATTTCTGATTATGGTCGTTGTCCACGATAGATTAGGCACAAGTTCGAAATCAACAAATCCAGTTTCTCCGTCATCAGATACGCGCGTCACCGTAAAAATACAACTGATGAACGTGTCTGCAACGCAGTACATCCATACAGACCGCGCCAGACCTGAGTGGTTGAAAAGTTCATGCTGATAATGTTGCTTGCGCCGGCCACTCTTGAGCGTCTCTATCCTAGCCGGTGGGATTGTATGCCAGCTCAACTGGCCGCTGACCGCCACTGGGAGCCGAAAAGTTATCCGGGAGCGAAGATGGCCGAAGCGGGTGTAGCCGCCGGTGTGGTCTGTGACCAGATTCTCATCAACATATACCCGCCCTCTATATGTGGCAGCGTCAAAGCGTAGGAAACAACGTCTGCCAGCCCAACTATCCGGCACCGTGACTTGTCTTTAGTAATAGACTCAGCCAAGGTGGTCTGTTATTTTGGGGTCGACAGATATTTCATTGTAGATGGCCGGGATTGGGAACTGGAGTCTGGCCGAAAAGCGTTTTCCCACGGCGTATTGACCTCGATTTCCGTGTTTCCATTAAAGGCAAAATTTCAAAGACAATCTAGGGAGATGATATGTCGGTTGGCCTTTTCCTGAGGTTTAAGCTTGATGGCTCTTTTTATTGTCGTTCTAACCGCAGCATGCAAACATTACAGGCTTGTTTTAAGCTAGACGGTGTAAGAATAGCTGCGACTGGAATGGAAACTGGACAAAATTCTGGTCTGACTTAAGCTGGTCCAATAGTTTATTTGCCCAGAGCTATTGTTGCAGACTTCGGAAGGTTATCGGAACTTCAGCGGCAGAACATCGGCTATGCCTCGTTTCAAGTGAGACAGGCGTATTTTTCTCTTCTCCATCACAGCAGCAAGGGCTAAAGCTGGCAAGGCGAGGAACCAGAGTGTTTGGTGACACCCTGCAGACCTGTGGGCGGTATGCGGAGGAATCTGGGGTGGCCAACTTCGCAGCCTCCCGTTAAATGGAGTCGATGTGCGTGCAGCCCACGGTCTACAAAAAGACAATATTGCTAGACTATTCCACAGGAGGGTGAATATGAAATGCTTGTTTGCGTAAATAATTGTATTTTGGACAAAAGTTTACACAGTTTGCAGGGCTGAAGTGTCCTTTTCCTCCGCGGCCTTTGCGTTACCTGGTTTTACCTGGGCATCACCTTAATTTATATTATCTTTTACAATTTAATAATCACCAGCTGCACTGGTCCCACTCTCATCTTTATCTTGGAAAATAGCTGATAACACTGGCATTTCATGGCGGATAGCATATT
This sequence comes from Pyricularia grisea, assembly GCF_004355905.1. Lineage (NCBI taxonomy): Eukaryota > Fungi > Ascomycota > Sordariomycetes > Magnaporthales > Pyriculariaceae > Pyricularia > Pyricularia grisea. Next base: position 19,392 of record NW_022156722.1, on the reverse strand, counting down.
GGACTATTTGCAGTAGTTGGCCAGTACCTCAGATCCCAAACCATACCCCACCGTGGAGTCTTCTCTCCGACAAGAGCCAAATCAGACAGGTGCTAAGACCCTCGAGGTCGAGGATGTTCCAACTCGGTCATTGGGAGCATCGTCGTGAACAAATGCTTTGTTCAGCAATATGCCACAACAAATCCCACGACGGGAGCGCCGCTCTCGAAACGAACCGCATCTCTCTCTCTGGAGAGCCATGTACTTTGTAAGTGCCATTGCAATGCAGTTTATCGCGCTCTACACTGCAGACATTTTCCGAGCACAAGCTTAACTTGTCGGACCTGACCTTTTTCTGAGGCTGGTATGCTTTTTTTCATCTTCTTGTGCTTATCCCCCTTCTTCCCTCCTTATCACAACTACAAAAACAACAAAAACAAATTAGCCCATAATCATTTCCGTCGTCTCCACTAGCTGAGTTGTCCTGCTCGCCTCCCGCCTCGTTGCAGACTGGGCAGACGGGCTGATCGGTAACTCGGCCATGGTTTACATGTCTGAGGTGGCCCTCCCGCAGTTGCGCGGCACCCTGCTCGCCAGCTCCTCGCTTGCATTCTCCCTTGGACAATTCTTCCTTGCTGTGGCTCTCAAGGCCCTTGAGGTGTCGAGGCCGTTTTGCATCAGCAACGTCATTTACGCCAAGTCCAATTTCTTCGGCCAATAAATCCTGCCCATAATTTTCTTACCTGAATCGCTCGTCTTATTGGCAAAGAAAGGATGGCACGACGAGACTAACAGATCCCTGAGCAGATTGTTGGACGGGTCGGTGGAGAGATATGAAGTCGAGCATGAGTACGCCGTCACAAGGCAGGAGGTCGAGCAGTCTATTGCGTTGTCCGAGGCCCATGGCGGCGAGAGCCATTGGAAGGTCTTGATTGTGCCGCTGAATCACAAGCACTCCCTTATTCCGATGCTGCGGTTCACAATTCAAAATATTGTTGGCGTGCCGCTCATGTTTGGCTACACGACCTATTTCTTTAGCCAATGTCTTGGACCCTTATCTCGGCAAGTTCATCATCCACATCGTCCTACTCTTGGGCATCATTGTGTCTTTTAGTCCGTCAAAACAGTCGGCAGTGGGACACTTGTCTTGGGAGGCGGTCGTCGCATGGGTATAATATGTCTTATCGTGGGCGGTCTGGGATTCATGCGCTCTGCTGATGAGTCCAGAACAATCTTGATTACCTGTAGTGCATTTGGACTTTTCTATGCGAATTCTTTGGCACTTATTGACAAGTTTCATTCCGCATCTTCCCTAGTTCCAGGATCTTCAAAAAAAAGAAGAAGGAAAGAACGGAGTTTGCTACCTAAGGGGAGTAGGATGGATTTCACTGGTCGAGGTTTCAAGTCTCAAGCTACGAGCCAAGACTGGATCCTTGGCAGTAATAATTCAATACCTAACGAGTATCTTCTTCGTAAGTTGTAGGCCGATTTACCTCAGGCACTCGTGCCTGAACCTAGGCTTACCGACTAACCCCTCAAAAAGAATTAGACAACACCGTTGGTGCTTTCGACCCAGTATGTCGGGTGTTGGCCAAATATCAGCCTTTTCTTTGGCCGAGTCACACTCGTGTACCCCTTCGTGTTCCTCTTTCCCGAGACCAAGAGCAGGTCCTACCACGAATTCCATGAGCTCTTTGAGGACGGAGTGCCCGCCTGGAAATTCACCAAAACAAAAACCACACACCAGATCGAGAGGGTTGAAAGGCGGGACGCACAGTCCCGAGCTTTTGCGTTAGTGGGCCTCAATTCCAACACAGTGCGTGACTTCCAGAGCATCCTGTCGTGGATTGTCAGCTCATATAGACTTGAAGGTATCAGTAGAGGATCAGCTGCTTACTGGTACACCACTAGGCTCCCATCCTTCCACAAATTCGCTCTCGTATATCAGGTTCGGGTTACCCTTGGCGTCCATCTCCGTCGCCCTGACCATCGCATTGCGTTTCTCAGCCACGGTACTTCTGACATACTTCAGATATGGCGGGTTGCCAGGCTTGACAACTATGGCGGAAAAAGTCAGTAACAATCATGGCATGGGAGAGGGAGAAGAAATTCACCATTGTCAGCAGCGAGGACGGTGCCAGGTCCAACAAGCTCCAGCTCCTCACAGAGTTGTAAATCCGGCGTATAGAGCGGCTTCAGATGGTCCAAGAATAACAAGTCGATATGTTTGAGAGTCCCGTCGCCATGTAGCTTCTTCAAAGCATCCGAGCTGCCGCCAACTACAACAGTTACAAATTCCTTCAGCCCAGCCAGCTCTACCATCTGCTCAATGACGTGAGCAAACTCGGGATTGTGCTCAATACTAATGTACCGCTTCCCACCGGCTTCTTTGGCAGCAGACGCAAACGCAACTGCCGAGTAGCCCACGTACCCTCCCAGCTCAACCATAGTGGCCGGCCTGTGCTTCCTAATGATATTGCGGACTGTCTTGCCTTTGTACTCGCCAATATTCATCAGGTATTTTTGCTTACGGCCAAACTCGTCAATCAAGTCGAGGACCTTTTGTGGATTGCCCCTGATATCTGACACTGATGGGTGGTTTAGGACGTAGTCCAGGAGCTCCTTTTCCCTGCCATCATTGAACTGTGCACTATAATATCAGTCTCGACGGTCAAACAAACAAGAAATGATAATATAAGACTGATACGTACGTAGACCTCCTCTTGTTCGGCGTAGGCCACGCCTTTGAAATCTTTGGCATGGAGGGAGATGCTCATTGTGAAGTCGTATGTGGTTTGTGTCCTGTTCTTGATGGCTATGTCTGTATAAGGTGTTAAGATGTCTGGGATCATTGGATATCTCCTCACGGGACGCACAAAATAACATGGGGACTAATTCGATCGCCCCAAGGATGTCGTGCGGGGTATCCAGGAACGGCCAAGAGCGATAGCATTACAGCTACCGAGGTAGTTATGGCGAGCACATGTTACGCATAATCTAAGTTAGACATAGAATTTAGAGTTCATCATCTCTGTAGACTACTTGGGAGGTACTTCTGCAGCCACACGACTGCCGTGAAATCGACTATGTCATCGACTTAGTTTATTAGTGTCATCGATTATGCTCAATGCAGCCCATTCGCGGCCCCAGTGGTGCCACATATCGCGCACTTGCAGCAGCCACAATTCAGGTCCCCCACTCAGATGGCTTCGGCCGCGATTCCTGTGGTCCCTTTCAATTTGTGCCACGACAACCGCACCAATTATAAGACCAGGGAAAATTCAATCGCCATTCACTGGTATTTGGGCCTTGGTGATTCAGGATAAGATCGGCATGCCGTGAGGGATTTACGATTGGTTTCCGGATAGCGCCGCAGATGATAAGTTGCTGGTCGATCTCCGATTCGGTGGGGACGCTAGCAAGATAGACTATGAAATAGGGCTACGCATTATTTACACATCTTACCTAGCTACCTGGTACATGGCCTGTGACAGGTCTTGGGGGGTCCTGCAGCAGCCTATATGGCATAGCAACCATGCCAAAATGTCGCGAATTCACGTGGTGGCTTGATTTGCCTGCAAGTGTCAATGATTAATTACCTGCGCCTTTGATTGCATAGGTAGGTACGTGTTGCCATATCATTTCGCGCCGTCAGATTTGACACTGGCTTACCTGCTGTCGGATCCCAGTACCGTCAACCAGTCAATGAGTCAATGACTGTTTTGACGAATCGAAGGGTACATGGCCTTGACCGTCTTGGTACGTTAGAAGTAAAGTTGTTGGTCGGCTAAGAAGTGTTCAGATGTATATAAATTGCCCGGTACATTTCTCGTCCTCAGCATGTAGTCCTCTCTCCCGATCACCTTCTCAATCCAACCCATCCCTTTTTCATCCTTGTCATTATCTCATTCCCTATATCAAAAGTGACAAAAATGTCAGACCTTAAGGCAACCGTCAGCGAGACCCCTCAGGGGTTCCATGTAGAAGGTTACGAGAAGATCGAGTACGACTTCACCTTTGTGGACGGTGTCTTTGATGTCAACAACTCAGGCCTAGCCAACTGTTACAAGAAATGGGGCCGCGTCCTCGCAGTTACCGACAAGAACATCTTCAGTATCTACGGCAAGCGTATGAAGGACTACTTCCAGCACTATGACCTAAATCTCACCGTCAAGCAGACGTCAATTGGTGAAAAGGCCAAGACCATTGACACTTATCTGAGCATCTGCGATGCCATGACCGACTTTGGCATCATCCGCAAGGTTTGTTTCCAGTATAACATCCAATACCCCTCATGATTGATCAGAGAGCTTACGAGGGGTTGTCCAGGAACCCGTCCTTGTGGTGGGTGGGGGTCTGGTTACGGATGTGGCAGGGTAAGCAAATGCGACCTATTCACGCCCTTTCCAATCTATGAGCAATCACAAGGATCTAACTTTTGGTAGATTCGCCTGTGCCTCGTACCGCCGCAACACCAACTTCATCCGCATCCCAACCACCGTCATCGGGCTTATCGATGCCAGTGTCAGCATCAAAGTGGCCGTCAACCATGGTCGCTACAAGAACCGCTTAGGAGCCTACCACGCACCTATGCACACCTTCCTCGACTTTACGTTCTTGCGGACTCTTCCCACTTCCCAGGTTCGCAATGGTTTTGCCGAGCTGATCAAGATCTCGAGCTGTGCCCACCTACATGTGTTTGACTTGCTCGACAAGTACTGTGAGCAGCTCATAGACTCCAAGTTTGGCCGGGCGGATGGTGCGCTGGCCGAGGTGCGCCGCGCTGCTGATGTTGTATGTTCACTGCCCATAGGCTCCTTTTGCCCCCCCATCCTCCTATTTCTTTCTCAAACCACTGTCAACAAAATGCTAAAGCGCCATACAGATCAACCGCGAGGGCATCTTTGAGATGCTTAAGCTCGAGTCGCCCAACCTGCATGAAATAGGCCTGGACCGTGTCATTGCCTACGGTCACACCTGGTCTCCCTTGCACGAACTTATGCCTGAGACGCCTCTACGCCACGGCCACGCAATCTCGATTGATATGGCGTACACTGCCACCCTAGCTAACACCCAGGGAATGCTCAACGACGCCGAGCACAAGCGGCTTCTGGACTTGTTCAGTCGTGCGGGTTTATCGATTGACCACCCGATGTTTGATGAAGATGTCCTCGAAAAGGGCACAGCTGCCATTCTGAAGACACGCGACGGCAAGCTACGCCTCGCAGTACCCAACCCGCTTGGCAGCTGTACATTCCTCAACGACTTGTCGGCTGAAACTTTGAACGATGCGCTCAGGAAGCACAAGGCCATCTGCAAGACATACCCTCGTGGAGGCGAGGGCTTGGAGGCCTATGTGGACGCTAGTGACACGGGATACACTGATCACACTACTGAAGATCTGTCTGTTGAAGCCGCTGCTAAGGAGGCTGGTGTCATCAGCGAGTCCCAGACGGTTAATGGCAGCTTGAAGGCTGTCAATGGCAACAGTAACAACGTCAAGAACGGTGTCGTGCCCAATTTTGGGGCTATCAAGACTGGGATCGATGTTAATGGCCACGGTCTGAACGAGTTAGAGAAGAAGCCCCTGGTTGAGGGTGTCAGGTCTGGTTATTGATAGTAACAGAATGAAGCAGACGGGCGTGGTTATGGGTAGCATTATCTGCTTGGTCGTTTTCATAATATCGTGGAATGGGCATTGGGATGGAATTATCCTGGGATGGAATTATCCTTGGCTGGAACGACTCCTTTGGGTGAAAAGAGGGGTTGGAGTATGAAGCTCTTATTCGGACTAGGAAATATTTCTCATAGCAGTATAAACAGTGTCAACATACAAAGAAATCAGACACTCAGCCTACTGTTCTCGTTTAGTGCTAATAGAAAACGCCATAATTTCCCGAGTTTGTTGAAGGGAGAACTTCCAAAATATGATGACGATCAGGGTCGTCGGAGTTGAACAAATGAGGGCAGGTAGCTCTTGCTGAGAAGCTCCCTGGACCCTTAACCGTAACGGCAAAGTTTTGGGCAAGAGGCAATCTCGGAAAACCTCGGCTGAAATTCTGCGGGGTGGGTCTCTAGAGGAGATGCAACCATCAGTAAGTGACAGTACCTTTGAAGTACCTGGAAAATACAGACACAAAAAATGCAAATGCCGTGCATGGATTGATTTTCGGAGGCACCATTAGGAAAAATGGCGCAATTGATTGTGCATAAACTCCCATGCAGTTAGCTCCCGCATGAGGCATCCACACGAAATTGTAACCCACCATTGTTAGCTTAGGCTAGGGCCAATTAGACGCATGGGAGCTTGCATGGATGAGGCCATGATAGTGCTTCGATGACGACGAGACTGCAATGCGTGTTTTTCACCACACTGGGATTCGACTCATTGGCGAACGCCAGTTTTTTCCGTATTTTGGTTATGTATTACGTGAATCTGAATGGCAAATTGACGGTCTTGTCACACGGGTTCTACGTTTCGCGGCATGTTAGCAACTTAGCAAACACGACTGCTTTGCCTCGAGAATCTGTGGCAGAAATATACAGGTAGCAAGAACAATGGGCAAATTGCCCAGTATGGCTGTCCTGACATTTCGGGATACCACAAAAACGCTGGGGATAATCCTGCTGAGCATCCTCACTCTGCCCTTCTCACTCACAGTTACCAGTTTGCTGTTTCTCGCGCACCTCATCATCGGCCACTACCCCCGTCAAGCTACCAAGTTTCAAGTCCAATATGAAGCGGACTTTAAAAATATTCCATGTCAAAAGACAATCCTCGTTACAGGCGTCGGCATGACCAAGGGCCTGACCCTCGCCCGGGCCTTCCACCGCCAAGGCCACCGAGTCCTCGGCGCTGACTTCGAAGACGCCTTGGTCCCCTCCTCCGGGCGCCAATCACGAAGTCTATCAAACTTCCACTCTCTACGCAAACCAAGCTCTAAACTTTTATCATCGTCCTACACAGCCCAGCTTGTCGACCTCGTAACCCGCGAAAATGTGGACCTATGGGTGTCCTGCTCTGGTGTCGCAACAGCCGCCGAGGATGGTGCGGCTGCTGACCAGATCGAGCAATTGACGAACTGCAGGTGCGTGCAGTTTACAGAAAAGGTCACAACCAGGTTACACGAAAAGAACAGCTTCATCCGCGAGACGATACGACTGGGTCTGCGCGTACCCGAAACGCACGAAGTTGCCGCGCACCAAGACGTCCTACGCGTTCTAGACCGTTCCGGGAGGGGACGGCGCTTCATCATGAAGCCCGTCGGTATGGACGATGCGCACCGAGGCAATATGACGCTCCTACCTCTTGCTACTCCTGCGGAGACAAAGAAGCATGTTTTGGATCTGCCCATATCGAGTGCGACCCCGTGGATCGTGCAACAGTTTATTCCTGGTGAACGCGAATACTGCACCCATGCGCTTATCGTCAAGGGACAAGTTAAGTTGTTTACGGCTTGTCCCAGCTCCGAGCTGTTGATGCATTACAAGGCGTTGCCAGCGCACTCTCAGCTGTTCAGGGACATGTTGAAGTTCACCAAGGACTTTTGTGCAAAGTCCGAGGATAGCAAGTCGATGACGGGTCATCTAAGCTTTGATTTTATGGCCGATGAGAATGGTGCACTTCACGCTATCGAATGCAATCCGCGTGTGCATACTGCTGTTGTGCTATTTTCGCAACCTAGGAAGGTGGCGAGGGATATGGTGCAGGCTTATCTGTCTGTTCTGGAGGATGACGAGTCCCAAGCCAATGTAAATGGCCATGTAAATGAGATCGTGTTGCCGGATCCCCATGCTGCTCCCCGATATTGGATCGGCCATGATGTGGTAGAGCTGGGACTCTTGCCTATTATCAAGATGATCAGGGGAGATGCAAAGCTATCCAAGGTCAAGGAAAGTGTCACGGAGCTCTGGTTGCACATCAAATCTTGGAAAGAAGGCTCCTTTGAGGCACAAGACCCTTTGCCGACGTTGATGCTATATCATGTTTACTGGCCCCTAACTGTGGCTGCAGCCTGGTGGCATGGTCGCAGATGGAGCAGGCTCAATGTCAGCACTACTAAGATGTTCATGGTGTAACATAGGGTATAGGAGAACTAGGCAAAAGAAGTCCAGCAAGAATTTTGAGACAGGATTTGAGAAAAGCTCCACGACTGGGAAACAGGGAAACATGACAGGCGAAATTTTGGAAACACTCGCATGTTCAGCAATGTTTGAGAACACACGAGCTTAAGATTGTACAGACACCGGTATCTCGATGCTTATCTATCAGATTGTAGTGGATTATTAGGTCCCTAAAGCCAGAAACTGGCTATAATTAGCCGAGTAACTTTCATGACATCATAGACGCCTCGGCTGAAGAGGAGTAACCAAGGAGTACTAAAGGTGGTGAGTGGCAGCCCCAGAAAACCTACCCTTATGTTTACGCACATTACAAGGTCGACCTCGGACCTTAGAGTCTTTACAAGATGAGCACCCTTGATCTCAACTACTTCACATGTACCCTTGGAGAAGCAGCGCAATGGAAGGCTTTATCCCCAAACCGACGACAGTCGTTCAAATCGGTACTAGACATGATCGACCAGCAGGCCAAAGAGATTCCCGAATTACCGGCATTGGGATTCGCTGACTTTTCCTCTGATAATATTCGTATTGGTAAGAAACTTCATTTTGAATGTGTGAACAAGAAACTGACCCAGAAGCAGAGCCTACTCAAGTCACTTTCAGCGAGTTACGGAACCTATCGTTGCAGGCAGCAAATACCCTATCAACTACTATGGATAAAGGGAGACGGATGAGAGATTCGCCTGAAACTGTCGCTCTCATCTGCAAAACCAGTCTTGACTTCATCTTAACGTGGCTGGGTCTCACGCGTCTTGGCTATGTTGTGCTCTTTATCGCGTATGTAAAGCAAACAACTCAATGCATCTTTGTAAAGCTGACATTTGACAGGCCACAACTAGACTCTCGAGCTATCCGCTACCTCTGCGAGAAGTCACGAGTTAAAACACTTGTCGTTCAACCATCACTAAGTACTATGGTGAAGGACCTCAAGGCAAAAATCAATGTCCTTGAGATCCCACCCTACTCATACAACCAGGCAGCAGAACCCAAGCTGCTACATAACGCATCATACTCTAACACATCTCACATCTTTCACTCATCGGGCACATCTTCAGGTCTGCCAAAACCTCTCCCACAAAGTCAACACTGCGCTGTTGGCGCCCTCCCTCGCCTCCCTGGTACGAACAAACCTGCGACATTTACCACAACACCACTGTATCACGGCGGCCTCGCGGACTGCCTTAGGTCCTGGTCAAGCGATGCAATGATTTGGCTCTTTCCCGAGTCAATAATGCCAATCACGGGGTCCAACATCGTGACAGCACTCCACTTCTCACAAAAACACAGCTCCATGGGGGACGTCAAGTACTTCTCTTCTGTACCATCCGTGCTACAGATGATGATGGAACAGGGAACGGATGGACTAGAACTCTTAAGAAGCATGGAACTGGTAGGCTTTGGCGGGGCCGCGTTACCTATTTCTATAGGCAACGAATTGGTGAGCCAAGGTGTGCGGCTCGTATCGCGCATGGGCAGCGCTGAGTGCGGGTTTCTACTGTGCTCCGCCCGTCACAATTACGACAAAGATAAAGAGTGGCAGTTTTTGCGGTGCAAGGTTGATGACGATATGATGGCCTTCGAACAACGGGGCCAGGGGCTTTTTGAACTGATCGTGAAGCCTGGATGGCCGCTCAGGGAGCATTCTAATCGGTCCGACGGGTCGTTTGCTACAGCTGATTTGTTTGAGCAACATCCTTCGATTCGGAACGCATGGCGTTATCACTCGCGGGCTGATGCGCAGATCGCTCTTGATAATGGCAAGAAGTTCGATCCGTCACCCATCGAGGACACTATCCTAGCGGAAGCCTCATCCTTGCTGGACGGCGTTTTGGTGTTCGGTGCTGGGCGTACCTATCCCGGCGCTCTACTCCTCAGCAAAGAAGGCTGCGACGACGATGGTGCCGTTGTTAATGCTGTATGGCCAAGCGTGGAAAAGGTCAACGAGGCATCACCGAGTCATGCGAGAATATCGAGGGCGATGCTTGTTGTAGTGCCCAACACGAACGGACCCCCGCCACTGGAAAAGAGCAGTAAGGGTACAATCATGCGCGGTAAGGCGGAGAAGCGATACGCCCAATATATAGAAGACGCATATACACCTGCGGCAACAGCCGAAAAAACGAACTGCGTGAGAATGGAAGACATTCCAGGCGCCGTGTTCCAAAGTTTCACTCAGGTATTGGGTCGAGAACTGGATCCTGACAAAGACCTATACCTTCAAGGTGTCGACTCAATGACATGCAATCATGTCCGGCGGCTGATAGAAGCAGAGATTATGCCCTCCAACAGCAACAAGTTGCCCATGAACGTAATCTATGACAACGGCAGCATTAACAAGCTAGGCAGGTTTCTTCAGGGCCTCATAGCCGGGTCTCCCCTTGCAACATTACACGATGATGCAAATGTCGACTTGATGCGAGAGCTCGCTGCCAAGTACTCAAGATTCGGAAGCGATAAACGTAAAGGCCGAGGCAATCACCGCGAGACAGAGGTTATCGTGCTGACAGGCGCGACGGGAATGTTGGGTGCACACATTCTGCATGAACTTTTATCCGACAGCAGAGTGAGCACAACCTTCTGCCTTGTACGCGCCAAGGACCCTGAGACGGCTACAGAACGAATTCAAGATTCTCTCCTTCGACGAGGCTTCCCAAATTCGCAGATCCGAGCTGACCAGGTAGTCTGCGTGCCCTGCGACCTGAGCCGCCCAGATCTCGGGCTTTCCAATCTTCATCGACAGCGTTTGACCCATGCAGCGACCATGTATATACACGCAGCGTGGCCTGTCAACTTCAGCCTGCGTCTGACATCTTTCGAGAGCCAGCTAGAAGCCTTGTATAATCTTCTAAAGATGGCTGCCACCAACGAGGCGCGGTTTCATTTTATCAGTTCCACGGCATCCGTAGTGCAATCACACCACAACCTGATTCCGGAGGAACCATCATTTCACCCGCGAGATGCAGGGCCACTAGGTTACGCTCAATCCAAATGGGTTGCAGAACAGATTTGTGCCGCGGCACACACAAGTTTTAGCAACGTTGGCATTATCAGAGTCGGCCAGCTCTGTGGCAATAAGAAAGGCATATGGAATATGAGCGAGGCATGGCCATTAATGCTGTCAACTGCAAAGCTGACTAGTTGCCTGCCGGATCTGCAAGATGAGGTGCTAGGCTGGTTCCCCGTCGATCAGGCGGCAGGCGCTATACTGGATATCATAATACCAAATGAAACGATAGCAACTGCAACAAAGCAGGATATAAAGGTCTTCCATGTGCACAACGCGCATAGAACACCAACCTGGAGCCAGATGCTTCAGTGGATTAAGGAGAATGAGCCGTCGCTAAAGCTCGAAATTGTGCCGCCCCTGACTTGGACGATGAGATTGGAAGAGGTTTTGGGGGAAACTGGTCATCCCTCCAAAGGATTATTATACTTTTGGAAGGATAGGTACGCGGAGCGGATAAGGGATAGAGGCGTGTCCGAAAAGGTGGTAAATCCATCTTTCGGCGTCGTCGAAGCTGAGAAGGCATCTGCGGCTGTCCGCAATTTGAGTCCGTTAGACAAAGAGGCTGTAATGCGGATGTGTACTTGGATATTCAATAAATAAACAAATAAATAGGGTGTTGTTTGCTATGTAAGCCGTCGACAGGCCCAGAAACTCCTATAACCGGATTTCCTTCGACGAGCCAGGCCTCACTAGCGCTATCGGTCTTTTCCCATCTGCAAACAACCCGGTGTCCCGGTCCCACCCATCTTCAACGTCCGTACCAGAAATTCGGGCCCCAAAAAGGGCTAGATTGTATCAACTGGGGGCCCGACCATCGTCGACGCCGGACGCCGGCGCGTCTTTCGAGCTACAACTCTGCCGCATACAGCCTTGCACTTGCACACATCCTGGTCGACCTGCACCACGATCCTTTCCCAAGTTCATAATATCTCGCCCAGGTGACGACGGCGAGGGCCAGCAGCTCATGGTCGTGCATAATAAGAAGCAAAAGTACCATTGATTTGCACGATGCGCCCGAATTTACGTCGCTGGTGCCGGTCCCTAAGGGCAATCTGCCATTCCGGGAAAGCTTCGACAAGGTTGTTAAAGGTACGTCTAGCTGCTTGGCATAGATACTCGATGCACTCAATAGGACTGGTGGTTTCTCGAAAGTGCGGTCCTAGGTTTGTTGCCGCTCTTCCACTGTCGATAATATGTGTCTTGCTATAAGATAGGTGACCAAGGTGGGAAAGACGACGGAGAACCGTCGATCAGCAAGAGGAAGATGTGACGGGCTGATGAGGCTGGGGAACAAATCTCATTTGGCGCTCCAGTCCTTTTTTACATATTATTTTTAAACATTCAGAATGCTATCTTGTTCATTGTCGAATATATGTTTTGTCCTGGTAGACTGATAGTACAGCGGTTTTCGACTCTCAACTGTCGGCGGGTGGCTAAGCCCGAGGGCCATCGGTACCCATGACCCTATCCACAATAGCATTTGGGTGCCAGAATTGCCGGTTTGAATCAGTTTCCCGCGGATTGCGTAACAGATCCCAAACAAGGACTGGCGGGAGCAATCACTTGTGGAATGTAGCACTGCGAATGGGGAAGACATACTTGACAATGACTAGCTCTTCGAAACACGCAATTTTCAAAACCTGCTCAAGGGTAATGATGCCGCGGTGACCTCGGTTGGACCGTTTCTGGCCAGGGGCAGCGTAGACCCACCAAGCCTTTGCCTGAAAGAGGCAAAAACTGAACTAGTTGGGGGCTGTACGTTGTGGGTTAACGTACAGCCCCGAAGTAGCTAATGTCCATTGCCTCCCCGTTTATCAGATACCCAGCGCGAGTAAGCCACCCAAACTCCAATCGGGTTACAACTATTAAGGCCTGGGGGAGTGCTCGATTAGGACAGTACGCCTGTAACCGAAAGATATAAGAAATATACTACACCGTACTTTCCCTTGCATCTTACACATTGACACTTACTTTACTTTCCCTACTAGAGCACGGTTCTCGACTGCAATGAAGTAAAGCCGCAGCTTCAAAGGCTTTTTACGCGTTGTTCCAAGACATCGGAAGTCCACCAGACGGTTTGGCGACATTTACTTGAAACCACATGGGATTGAGGGGGCCGATGGAGGTTGCAAATGGCGGCGTCGAGGAAATGCTCAGCGCAACGCCTTGCTATTCGACCTAACGCCACCCTGCCGCGAAGGCATTGCCTAGTCTCGGGAGCAAGCAGCGGACCAGCGTAGGCAGCAAACGGTCGGGGTAGTCAGCTCCGGCGTCTACGCTATACAAATGGTACTTTTGCAGCTAGAAATCGCTGATTTTTTTCGATGACCTGGTAGCAAGATGCACCCCGTAGTGAGGAGCCAGGCTTGTCAGCGAACTGGACGATCTGAACGGATAGGTGTAAGTTGAGGAAGGCGCCTGAGGAAAAACTACCTTTGGTTTACCAGGTGCAGTTACAAATTCCTACTGCGCCTGCGGAATCGAGGATGGCATGACATCCCATCCAGTCCTACCCATAGCATGTACCTGTGACAGTAGCCGTAACATAGGCTGAGGGAAGCGACATGGCTGCGGATGCCGTGGGCGTCGGGGCCTCGGCAATGGTGGAGGCGACATGCAAGCAGATGCAAGCAGATGCAAGCCGAGCGATCTGTTTGGGGAACCATAATAGAAAAGGTTTAGCCATGGTGCAAGAGCATTATCATGAGAGGTAGATATAGGTTTTGTGGAAAGGACAGTGCCGCACGTACAGGCAGAAATGTCTGGACGAGAGGAGACATAGGCCCGCGCAGACTTTGGGACCACAGTGACAGGCAACGCACGGGGTTCAAGGGCGACTCTCATGGTCTCAACATTCCTGAAAAAGAGATAAAGAAATGTGGCGATAACAGTTAGAGTGGTCGCTCACCGGTAACCGTAACAGTCAATGCCTGCATTGAGGTCAATTCTTGTCTAACGGACACTACAGCGAATAGGAGATTAACAGCGAGTGACGCTTGTGACAGGAGCATAAGTACCTGGTCACCAGAGTTGCTGGTTTCAACAGGAATCTCGAGCAGAGCTCGCGTCGCGAGCTTAGGTTTGGATCTTTGTTGCGCGTCCCTGTAACGGCCCGGGCGCATTTGATGGCGTGACAATGATCTCGAGGCTGGCGAACGCCCTGAGCTATTTTGATAAACAAAACGGTTGAAATTACTTTAAACCCTGAGAATCGTTTCGAAGAATTTGCTTGCTGTTACAGCACTGGAATTCATTTTTTAAGGGCGCGGATAATTTTACGTCAACCTTCCTAGGAAATCGGCAGCAAAAGGGCATGTATGATCATCTGAATATAACAATCCCGATGCCAAAGACTCAACTTTCAGGATTTGAGAAACTCGCCTATGTACGTGCAGTTAATATTACCTCGCCAAGACCCCAAAAATGCAGGCGGACTTTGCATATAAGCAGCTGAAAAGCTTTGATCTCGCTTAAACTAAAACATCTGTTTGGAGAGCATAGCTTGAATAATTCCTGCCTTGAAATGGTGCTGATACATTAACTGAAAGCCTAGTTTGGTGTCGGCTCACGCCCCTGGCTGGGAACCCCACTACTACCGGCCTGTCTGCCCTTTTGCTGGTGTCTTGTGTTCTCCCAAGTTTGATCTAGAGCCTCTTTCCGAGTGTGTCTCGTATTCTCACGTTCATAGAACTTATTATACATCGACTTACAAGGCCCAGCGGCTTTCCCCACACACCATTCAAGAGGCCTTGTAACTTGTGATGGAAGTTCCTTTCCTAAGTAGGCGTGGAACCAAATAATGTAATTAGAATTTAAATTGTGAATAATAGGAATATGATAATAGTTTTAATACCTGTTTTTCTCTCACACAATTGCAAACAGTAAGCGGTCACTGTAATTGGAAGAGTTATAGTTAGACCGGCTGCGCAGGTACAAGCTTGTTTACCGTAATGCACGGCATCTTCTAATCTTTCTCCAAAACCTGTATGTACCAAGGTACGGAATTAGCATCAATTTCAAAAAGGGTTTGCTCGAACTCTTGGCGGTAAACGTTTAAAGCTTCGATCCGTAATTCGGCCAGCAGCTTAGTAAATACTACTTATAACCACTTTGTCCTCCTCTTAAATTAATCGTCCACTTTAAAACCTAATGCCTTCGTGAATAGACAAGGTATAGCTGTCGTCGAAAACATAACGGTAAGACCTGCTTCCAGACAAGACTATGACAGCTCTTCCATGGAGTCTTTCGCAAAAATTTTAACCGCCTGTAATAAAAGAGCAATGTAATGAGATTTTGCCTACCTATTGGGCGCCTAGATGCAGGAAGGGAGCTTCCGACTCCCGTTTGAATATTGTCAGACGCGCGGGGGCTGTTAAATGGTGAGACTCGGCCCGTGTAATCCGATGTGGGAACACCAACGGCCGAATGAGCCAGAGCAAGCAATATATATACAGCCTCGAAATGCATAATTGGCTTGTAGGTTAACAAATAGGCATAGTAAACAAGAGGAAACCGAATAAGACAACGGTGGAATTTCGTAACCTGCTGAATATTATATAGCGTTCAAAGTTCCTGCGTAATGTTATAAACTGTATTTAAGACACATGAAAGCATAGTAAGTAAACTATTTTTATGGTTGTCGGGTTTATCTAAATTAACTCTTTTTTGGATACGGGCATAGCTGAGTCGCATGCAGTTTTCTTTTTGCTATTTTCTTTCTTTTTGCTGTTGAATGACGGTGGTTTAAGTATTCTTGGCTGCACGTTCTTATGCAATTATGCTTCCGGAATATGAAGCCCTCGACGCATGCGATTTAAACAAGGATTTTCCATTAATATCTGTGCACCGAAGTTATTTATAGTTCTACCGCGTTTTGTTTGTTTCCACTTGTCAGGGTGTTTGGACGGCCTGTCCGAAGCGAGTCCGCTTTCGTGCTATGTTTGTATAAATCGGGTTAACACCCTTTATCCCACATGTTTGTACTCGGCGGAAGCTCGTAACCATGGAATGTAAACGGCTTTTAAATGTGGGTAAGGCCTTCCAAAACCCGCCGAGATACTGACCTGCCCCCTCGAGCATGGGGTGTAGGTTAAACTACAAGCCAATGGCGTTACGCGTGGCTAAGTCCCAGTGTAAACTTTGATTAAATCAAATCCGGTTTCAAATCAAAATCTTCCTTGTACTTATTGCATGTTCGATCGTGACGGCTTGATATACAAAGTCTTTAATTTTTGACACAGCGCGAGTGTGCCCCCGCTAGGCTTGATTCATCTCCGTCCGTGTTTAAGTAGGGAGCTATATGGTAGAAGTCTGTCACACCAGCAATTCGCCCTTCTGTCCTTGCTTTAATATCTGCCATTTGTCTGTTATAACCGAAAACTCCACTCAAATCATAGTCAGTGCAGACGAATTCTGGGTGGGTTAAATGGTAGAGAATTGCGGAGGCCCAGTATAGTATCGTGGAGGCTCGTTATCGCGGCCGATATTCAAACCGGACTTATAATTTGGACAAATCACTGGGCTGCGGTGCACCCTAGGTAGATTTCGGAAAGCCGGGGTCGATTTCGGAGCAAACGCAGGTGTTACTGTGTGTAAAAATGGAATGATTAGTTGTAGCTTTTTTCGTATCCTCGCTACCAAGCGGAGAGAGGAAAGAGGAAAAGAAAGACAGGCGTATGGGGCGTAGAAGGGATTTAAGAACTTACTCTGCTGTACAGTAGCCATTGACGTAATACTTGGGATTGCAAGTAACACTCCTGCATGTGCTCCCTTCGCCGCAGTCTTTGACGCAGGTGTCGACGTTGTTTCTAATATGGAAAAAAATAAGTATAATTAGCCTAATAATCCTCTGCATTTCTTAACGGTACACAAATATGGAAAAGGGTTGCAAATACATTTTGAGACAGCGTCGTACGCCATCGCTGCTCTGGTCACATTTTAGGCGCGTCGACTCCTCGCAGTAAGTCTCGGAGACTATAAGTTGAGAGGCAGGGGTGGAGGTAGCGGCGGGAGCCACGGTTCCGGTTAAACTAGAGGAGGTACCAGAGGCTGCTGCCAAAGCATGCGGCACGACCAAAAACACAAGGGAGAATTTCATTTTGTAGTTGGGTGATATTGTGAGATACGTGTCAATAAGAAATAGATCCCGTATCGAAGAAAAAAATCTCTGAATCCCGGTTCAGGAAGAATAGAATATTTAATAGAACAGAAGGCCAGCTTTGGGTTAGATGAAGAGCAAACACAAGTAAACATTCACCATGGAGAATACAAAGTATTTATACGGGTTGTCTTTCGGACGCGCGTACAAACACCGACGCCTGTATTAGGTTTCGATACTGCGACATGAAAATACTAATCTTGTCAACATTCCCAAATCTCCACTAAAAGACCTGAAGCCTGAAACCAGTATATTACAAAAGAGCTTTTGCAATAATGTGGCGTGAAGTTTAAAATTGAAAAGTACCCGTGTTACCCTATAACACCTCCGAGAAACGTCGTAATCGGGGGCTTGAAGGTTTAACTCGAATATAGTATGCTATTCAACAGGTTGCGTGGTTGCCCTGCTGGTGAAACAGCGGCCGCTTCACTGGGTGGTATTTTTGTATACCTTTTATGGCTGTGGTTTCATTTATAAAGAAGTACCTCGTGACAAAAGTGGAGTAACTTCTGCTATTTTTAATGGAGACATTTACAAAAATCATTCCTCTTCAAGTAGGTTATGGCTGACACAAATGGCTCCACGCCTTTTATCCATCCACACCCAACAATACCACGGTAGTAGGCGGAAAAAAGCCACCCATTGTCACCGTGTATGTATGCGTGGGCCTTTGCCAACCTAACTGTCCGCGGGGAGCTTCAGGTACCTACCACATAGTAAATTTATTTCTTTGCTAAAAAATTATTACCAAAATCGGGAACACCCACGAGGTCCACAGCGCTGTGCTAACTGTTCAGGGATGGGGACTTTTACCTTTACCACTATAGTAAGTGTCCGGAGGGTAGGTGACCCTCATGTTACTTTCTGCGATTTTGAGATATCCAGCCTACTGCCGATTCGGGGCGTCACCTTGGTAACATCATAGCTCTTAGCGAACGAGTAATAATCTTTCCAAGAGGGGCTGTACACGTGGATTACGACGCAAATGGTCCACTCAATGTTCAAAATAATCGAGACACAATGCATTCTTAACTTCAAGTCGAAAAACAGGCATAAGGAAGGATGCTTTCAATTTACCAGAGGCCACAAATGACAGATCGATTAAAACGTCATGAACACTCAGTCGACGCGTGACGTAATCTTGGCAAGCAGAAACTCCCACCCTCAGCATAGCCACACCGATGTTTTACGGTCGCGGAACCGATTGACAGATGCGCCCCGTCTAGCGCAAGAGCAGACCCAATCATCGCCTCAGCCTTTTCAATGCACCCATTGAAACCAAGCCGTCCGCAGTGCCAAACACCACCTTCGTTGTGGGCCTATAGTTACCAACAATAATCTGCGCGTATTGGCTAGCCTCCATCACCTCTCTTGACAGTCGCAAGATGCTGTTAACATGCCCGCGCCTCCACTCATCGTTGCCACCGCCACCCTGAGAACCATTTGGCGACGACGACAACCCTTAAAACAGCACATGCAGCGATCGGGTATGCGAGTTTAATATGGTCGTAAGGGTAAAAGTCCCCCCTGGCTCTGTCCGTCTGTCGTCCAGTAGTGTGGGCCTTGTGAGCATTGCCGACTTTGGTAATAATTTTGAGGGAAAAAATAGTTTAAGTACTTGATTCCTCCCGCAAACAGTAAAGGTGGTAAAGGCCCACGCAGAATGCCAGGATGGCGACGGGCGCGTGCGTGTCGTGCGCTGCCATCTAGTTCAGGGCCAGAGATATAACTTAGGTGCAGCCGGTAGACCCGCCGATGGCGAGGGCGCAGAAGAGGTCGAAATGGGTATTGCTAGAGACATCGGCGAGTAGGCGTGCGAGCATGGTGCTTCCTAATCAAAGTTTTGCAGTCTACTCTTACAAGAAGGATGCTATTGTCTAGGAGATGTTGAGCCTGACAACGAATAGGACACGATGGTTGGGCCTCCGAAGATGGCTTGCTACCATTTGTAATAAGGGAAGCCGTGGGTCATGACGCAATTGAAAGTTTGATTCTATAAACATGATTGGGTGAGTATTGCACTGCATCTTGCTTGTTCCGACCTTCGTTAGGGTTAGGGTTAGGGTTAGGGTTAGGGTTAGGGTTAGGGTTAGGGTTAGGGTTAGGGTTAGGGTTAGGGTTAGGG